>NC_065410.1:16297440-16599002 GCF_024362695.1 Pectinophora gossypiella | reverse complement strand
CGAGTATAAGCCATGCTCATCCTCCACCTTAGTATAACTTAATATTAAGTTAAATATAAGCTCTATTAGAGGCTTTTCATAACTCAGTACCTACGCTGTGTAAAGTTCCTTCAGAAATATATACATACAGGCTGTTAGTGACATCGTAACGAAAACTTTGAAGAATGATTCAGACCTTTATTTTGAGTAGTTATCCAGTGGAATTTTTCGTCGTAAAAAAAAAAACAAAATTTTAATGAATTTTCCGATTGGCAATTCCGCTTGATATCAACTCAGAATCATGGTCTGATTCATCCCCCTCAGTATTTATTACGGTGTCAGTAACACCCTGTATAATGACCGCCTTACTAATCTAAAACAAACAAGCGGTAAATGTGTGTTTAGGTTTGTTTGTGTATTTAGTCAAGCAAAATTTAATCCAATCATCAAACAATTTGATTGAACTTTGCTTGCCTGTCATTTACTTCAACACACGTTCACGATTTGGTTATTTTTAATCGTAAGGATAAACACAAAACGGATTTGATTTACCTATGAATGTTAAATGAATTAGTGCTTCCCATTGTAATTGTTATATATTATAAAAAATGACTAAAAACAGATGTTTTTAGACAAAGAAAAATCAAATTCCGCCAGTAACTAATGTTGAATTATTTCTCTTTGTGATTAACTTTAAATTAAATGCAATATTTCTTTCTAAATCATGCATAATACATAATGCAAAAAAGAAGTAACAAAACATTCTACATTTAATTATGATTTATACAATTGTTTACAACTGGCAACATTTATGATACCCAATCACAAATCTTTATTATCACCAGTGTTGCCATTTTAGACTTGAAAAATAATAATTTTTAGTTTATTATTATTTAGATACAGTGCAGCATTATAGCCTAGGGGCCTCCTCCGCAAATGGATTCGAGCCACAAATAGGCACAATTGGTTAGAAAATTAGGCACCTAGATGGAAAAGTGTGAACTATATTTTCTAACAAAAAACTCAGTAACCTCACCCTAAGACAACCGGACCTGTCAAATCTTCAGGTTAGGTAAGCAGACCCGATGAGAAACGGGATAATGCTAGGGAGATGATGAAACTCAGACGCCTATCGGCCGTTTTTCATAATATATCTATGGTTTTCGTTCACTAAAGTAATTTTTGATACAAAATACTTCCTTAAAATGGGAGGGGGGGTCATAGTTGTAGCCTAAGGGTCCAGGTTCACAGGGTTTTAGATGCAGAAAACAGCTTAACTGAATCATTCAACAATTTTTTACCCGACTGCACCAAGGAGGGTTATGTTTTTTTTTATAAACTATTGTATTACAGTGCCCAGATCACTGCGCTGGTTATTTATAATATACATTAATATGCGTTATAAAGACATTATTCGGGCTAAAGTTGAAAGGGTTAGTTAAATGAAGAATTTACTTTGTACCTATTTAACTGGTCATATATGTGTTGTAATTGTTTAGACGATATACTTATAATTTACTTGTTTCAACGTTGTATATATAACTGGTTTTGTAACAAGTTTAATTGTTGATATTTTTATAGATTTTAATAAAAGTTTTGGATAGTAAAATGGTCTTTGCTTTTGTTTATGCATTACAGACACACACATACCTTAATAAACCTAGCATCCCTGGTGTCAGGTTTATTACTGAGCTGCTGAAGGCTCGTAAGCAGTTCATATGGCTCATGTGAAGTAAATAGTACCCGGAACCTCCTGCTTAACGTGCCCTCCGAAGCACGGATCATGTTACTTTCGAACACAAGGTGGGTTTTGTGTTCTCACCGGTATTCGAACCCGGGACCTCCGAATCGTGGCCCCTACGCTTAACTACTGGACCACTGACGCCGTTAAATAATACTGAATCAACTATTTTATAATAGCGAAAGATCACTGACTCACTCATCACGAAATCTGAGGAATTACAATTTGCTAGGAGTTTCAAATTTTGCATGGGGGTTCCTTTTGGGATGTAAGTAGGTGGTTACCAAGGAAGTCCGTGTTGCTCTATGGTGATCACTAAGACGGCATTTTGCGAAATTCAACCTCTAAGGAAGTAAAAAGGTGCTGTATGAAACTTCTATAGGTTTAGTTTAGTTTCGAACTAGTGAAATCAGTTACCTACTTTTTAATAAACGTCAAAACGCGAAATTGCTATGGCATTTGTATGAATAAGCAACCTGTGACGTCATAGAAAAACGTGATAAAATATCGCACTCTTTATAACATACTTCTTGATTAATATCCAAAAATAAGTTAAATAGAAAAAATGAAAACGTTCTTTGTCTTTAGATCTGTCTTTATTTAGTAATCAGAATTTCATAACTTATCTTTGACCTAGGAAACTACCCAATTGGGTTTCACGCGAACGCAACCGCGGGTAACAGCTAGTACTCTTCTTCTATCTAGGTTGTGAGGTGACTTACCAACCTCATCAGCCCTATTGTCAAGTACTAAATAAAACGTCGGGCTTTTAACTCCAGATTAGCAACAGATCAGCAAATTAATCGCGGTATACCTAAAACATTTCAATTATTGTTGATCGATTGCTTCCAAACAATCGCAGTCCACGACCTGTCAGGCCTATGACCTGTTCAATAGACATATTGACATGTTTTTTTTCCTAAAATACAAATTGATATGAACTATGCCGACCAGACGGTATCAGCAGTTGTGTTAGCTCGATTGAGTGAATACTTATCATTCAGTGACAAGTCGATCGTCGCGACAACAGGACGTGTTCAGTTTACCACCATTCCTCGCGCGATGTTATACTCGTAAAACGAAATAATATTGAATTAAAACTTACTCGATTCCTACTATTTATTCCTTCAGTGTATTAAAATAAAGGATTGGAAGGAAAAACAAATAGCTGTGCCGGTAAACTAGTTTCTAGACTGTGTTTAGAAGTAAATACTTAATCTTTCATTATCGTATTAAGGAATTAGTGAGGTGTGGGATAGAGTGTTCTTATCTACGATTTGAAGTGGTAAGTTTTTTTTTGGCAAATAAAAATAGTCATATCCGGTTTTTGGTCTTCATGGTTCAACATTTAGCTGCTTATCGTTTTTTTTTATTACTTATTTATTTATTAAATCTTACTACTAAAAATACAATTAGTCAATGCCGTGCAAAACTGTTTAAACAGTTTGTCTGCAGGAAAGAGTCTCTACTAATATTCAGGCATGTGATGCCTTAAAGCGAATTTCTCTCGTGTGGGTTGTGATATCTATGACCCACCGCATCAGCCCTGGTGTCAAGGTTAGGTATTATTCAGCCGCCAAGGTTAAGACCCTGACATGGCTCATGTAACGACTACATACTTACTTAAGTAACTAACGGCTCCTAGTTACACTTAACACGCCCTCCGAAGCACGGACCATCGTACTTTCGGACAATCGGGTGATCAGCCTGCAGTGTTCTTAACAACTGGGTATCATTAAGTGGTTATGATTATGTCTCCATGGAGATTCATACTCGCGGGGTCTTAGGTACTTATTAAGACGCTTTACTTACGTAAGCGCACGAGTATATCCTAGGTTGTCCATCGTAAGATAAACTATTTAACACCAAGACACTATACTATGTTATTTATTATCTATAGAATATCGAGAATCTAGATAGAATAGAATATGATAGAAATCATTTATTTTAGATATAAGTAGGTATAGGTTCGTCATTCATTTAAGAGCCACGCTCTTGTCGGTGTATCCATGCTACTTTTTTATGGAAAAATAGGGCAGCAGTTTCTCTCTTGCCTTCCGCCCCGCAGTACTCTGACGCGAGTGGAATGGCGCCCAGAGTAGAATAAAAGCCTTACTAGGACTCCTGTCCTCCACCTCGGAATATTACTGACAGTTACTGCTGCCCTCTGTCAGAATCCAGGTTAAAGGGTTTCAGGTTTTATGATCATAATGTGATGTGGTACACAGTGAACATAATAATTAAACCTCTTCTATCGTGTGGGTTGTGAGGTGGATTACCAACCTCATCAACCCTGGTGTCAGGGTTACTATTGAACCGCCAAAGGCCCCTGACATGGCCATGTAACGACTACTAACTTACATCAGTAAGTAGTAACCGGGACCAACGGCTTAACGGCTTAGCAAAATGTTGTGGTTGTGACACTCCGACATTAAGAGAATAAGTAAGTATAGAAAATAGGTATACTAAGATATTAGCCGTCTGTATTAGAAGTGTCACGTGTCGCTAAACATAATCTATTAGCTGTAACACTATCCCGTCAGGTAGACTTAATGAAGATTAGGGTTAGGTTTCTATAAATAATAGGCTCAGGTGGATTCAGTTAGGTATGCCAACATACCTGCTTGATAAGACATAATTAAGTATATCAATTTATTCAGATACATATAAACTTATACATTGTTTGAACTCTACGCGGTTATTGTAATTAAAACACATAATACCGGGTTCTTACCGCGTTATTATCAGGGATATGGGCCCGCGATCATGGCACTTGCAACAGTATTGAAATATCGGGAGTCTCATATCCTTCTACTTCTATCGTGTGGATTGTGTATGCATAAATAACTTTTCTGTTGAACTCAGTGAACTCAGTCTTCAATCGTACGGTTTGTGAGGTCAATAACCAACCCCATCAGCTTCAGGGTTGACAGCAGTGCCAAGGGATAGAGCTATAAATATGTCAATTTCTTTCTACGCCGAATAAATGATAAAGTTTAGGACGAGGAAGAAGATAAAAATATATTTGCGGTTTTTTCGATATCAGAATTAATAAGGGCAATGCTTCTATATTTTGTTTACAAGTTGATAACCTTATCAGTACAAATATATTATGTATGATATTAAAATGTGGTTATATCTAGCTGTAGCATTTTAGGTTTCAGGTGGTGTTAATCTCATTTGCACAGGTGTTGTCGTAACTATTGTTTTGCTTTCTGCCCAGAATGATTATATTTCGGTACTTAAAGATAACATTTTACACTAGTTTGGTGTTTACGCGGTTATCATCATAATTAAAACACATAATATCGGGTTCTTACCGCGATAATCAGGGATAAGAGTCTCATATCCCTGATTACCGCGGTAAGAACTCGGTATTGTGTGATCTGTCAAAGTACGGTCACGAGCTTTAATATGTATACACTTTGGTACCATGTCACATTAACTTTTTTGACAAATTGAACTGTAAGTCTCACTAAATGTCAAATATATTAGTGCGACAGAGTCCTAAAGTGGGTACATTATATTGCTTATAACTGTACGTTAGCTAATGTTGTGACGTTCATTTTAGCATAGTGACGTATGAAGCGAGATTCGACCGATTTTTTTCTATCTAACACTAACTAAATTGAAACGCCTTAAATTATATCTCTATTCGTCTACAGACATACAAAATCTCACGCCCGTACTCCTTAATGGGATGAGCAGAGCTGCAAGTAATCAAAGACAACTTGCATCTTTTGATACGAAGTCCTTAGACATTTTAAATTATGGCGCAAACAATGCAGGTCAGTCTAAAATCAGTCTAAAACCACCCCCTCTCGTACCTGGTTCAAAGGTGCCCATAACACTGGCCTACCGCGCACTATCGCCAAGAAAACCTGTTGAACCAGGAACGAGCTGGCGCGGGAGTCACTACCGCGGTCTCTCAAGCGCCTCCCAAACACGCGAAATCGAAATCCTTGGCCGCCGAGCACCACAAACCCGAAGTCTCGACGGCAAAAGCGACAAATCGTGGGTCCGCGTTAAGTCTCCATATTTCGCCAGCTTTTGGCCAGCGGCTCACTCGGCAACCGCCCCTGCGGTGCCGTTGCGGTGCGTTGCGAAGCGGTGCGTTGCGGAGCGTTGCGGAGCGTGCGGTGTGTTGCGGTGCGGTGCGGTCCGTTACGGCGCGTTGCGGAGCGTGCGGTGTGTTGCGGTGCGGTGCGGTGCGTTGCGGAGCGGAGCGGTGCGGTGCGGTGCGAGTCCTAAGATGGATACTTATCATTGACCTTATGGCGACAAGGGATCAGCTTATCGCGCATAACATTACTGAATCATGATAGAAAGCATACAATCTTATTGAATATTCTCAGTTCTAATAAAAGATATGATACGGATGGTTCGATATAAAGTATCCGAATTAATATTATATACGATAAAGAGTAATATATAACACCTACTTACATTATAATCTAACGTAAGAGGTATATCTTTGTACATTTATAACTCTAGAAGTGATAATCCCAATAAAAACATTTTCATATAAAATGTGTCCAAGACGATCGATCGCAGTGTCAAAAAGTTATCAGATCTCATGTAGCCAAGCTTCTTACTCTACACGCCCTATATATACAAACACTAAGTTGATAAACTCTACACGTTGGGCAAAATATCGGGCGTGCCCATTTCGTAGCTACAACAACTGACTGGCAATGACCAGTCACTTTTGTTTCCTTACGCTCAGGTGACGGAAGCCAAATAGTTTTTTCACATTATGCTCATGTGATGGTAGTGAAACGGCCAAGCCACATATTTTGCCTAAAGTGTAGAGTGCCTATTTATTTATCTCAAGACACAAAATATATTTGAAGTCTTAAGGATTTTTCCTGTACCCAAAGCTGAGCACGTGATAATCATCATAATCTAAATATTTTTGGTTTTTTTGAAATGACTTATTGTGGTTTAATTAATCGCTGTGGGGTCTCACTCAGTACAAAATTTGACACAACAGGCCTGAGGATGCACCCATCTCTATGGCACCCGTCTCCATGGCTTTTTTGAATATGAATTGCTTCGACGTGGCCATTTTAAGCCCCCTTGTTCCGCGTGAACCTCGGCTTAGGACGTCGTCTGTAAGGATCATTTTTGAAAGAATTAAATAAAATTCTTAATAAGAATGTTTTAATTAAGTATTCAAAAAAAGCCACGGAGATGGGTTAATAACCTATCCATACGCTACATCAAGATGGATCTTAGGACTTCGTATTAGAATTGGTTGTCTAAATTCAAATAGGATTATACATTTTATAGGCCCACTTCCGTACGGCCTTGACAGAGAAATTATAGAGAGACATCATGGGAACTTTCTAAATTCTAATCCGTAGTATACTTGCTCCCATCGATGTTACCTTGTTTGATGGAAGACTGGACCGGTTTGGTGACTTCTTCATAATTATTTAGACCCATTTCCTATAGGTAGGTATTTGCTGGTGGTTCAGTTATGTTTGCTGCACATAGGTACCTATACCTAGCCTGGAAAGAGGACAGGCAGGTCGATTTATTCCAATCTAATACCAAAAACTAATACCACTTGGTATTAGTTTATTTCCGAATTTATTCTCCACTCCCAACTAATAACTACTTAGTTATTATTATTTTATGTAGATATAATTATTACGTATTTTTATTAATCACATGATTGGCAAATCACTGTTCTAAAAAGCCAATATTTATTAGGTATTCTACAAGATTAAATTATATCTGATGCATAGAAAATAGTTCCTTAAAGTCGGACTGTGGATGATAAGATAAAAGCTAACATAGATAACAAATTGTTTAAACAACAAAGTTTTACATAAATTGTGACCGCTGTTGTTTTCATGTGCTACTAATGTATTAACAAATAAATTTATAAGCTGACGATTATAATATCCCAATTCAAATTCAAATTCAAAAATATCTTTATTCAGTAGGTAACATAGTTACACTTTGAATCGTCAATTTTACATAACGAACGTCTCATCCGCCTAAAACTACTGCAGCTTCTCACAACCTGTATAGCCGGGAAAAAGAAGCTGCAAGAAAAACCTCGGTACAGGGCCCTAGACGTTCTTTAAAAAAAAACATAAAATATTGGTATACAATTGAGTAATTTAGCTGCCTAATATCAGTTCTCAGACAATTAATCCCATGCATTCATATGTTCTAAATAATCACTAACTTTATAATAACCTTTTTGTAAAGTTTTTGTTTAACTACTGTCTTAAAACAGTTGAAACGCAAATTCTGAAAGTCAATGGGAATCTTATTGTAAAAACGTATACATTGCCCCTTAAAAGATTTACTAATCTATTGTATTAGTAGGGATAGTTTCTTCTATGCTGTTCTGGGAGCAAATAAAAAACATAGAACACGTTCAGCTGCTTCTCTTCCCGGGCATGTTGTAAAAACCGACAGTGGGATTGTGTCCTCTAACATGATGGACTAATGTTATGGGCAATAGGCTGATCCCTTATCACCATAAGGTTCATCATATCCATCTTTGGACTTCGTATCAACAGTGGCTGCAAGTTGCCTTTTGATTACTTGTGGCTCTGCCCACCCCATTAGGGATTACGGGCGTGAGTTTATGTATGTATGTATGTGTAGTAGGGGTAGTCAGAACAATGAAATACTTACATAAATAAACAAAAAGTACTTGGACAATACCGAAATCTAATCAGTCTATGGTTTGATATGATACTTAAGGATAGTTACTTCGTCTGATAAACTGCTGATAAGGTCGTTTTCCTGTTGATCTTATATCTGTGCATGGTTATCTTGAGGGTCAAGGTCAATTATTGAAGTAGAGTTATACTCACTCATAAAACATATCATTGGCACACCCCTGGACCATAGAATAAGGAATACTACGTATAAAACGGCAACTCTCCGCTCCCCACTAGCGGCTGAGGGACCCTCCTTTAGTCTTCAATCGTATGGCGTTAGAGGTCACACACACATATAGAGTAGTGTCTGTATATACGCAGACAGATAAGGGGTGTAATACGATTGAAAATTATATAAATAAAAATATAATAAATGAATACCTAATCATTATAAATTAGTTATAATTTAAAATAAATTTAATAAAAACAATTTATTATAATAATTATATAATTTATTATGCACAATTTATTTAATTTATTTTACAGTGCAAGATGTTGCACTGTCCCGCACCAAATTGTAATAATGTTTCCAATCCACTGGTTGCCTGGAAGAAATTGCTGCTTAGCAATAAGGCCGCCAGATTGTACTGTATCTATCATCATCTGTGTTAATTTGTTTTGTATGTTGTGTGCAATAAAGTATATTTGATTTGATTTATATTTTTATTATTATTAATTATTTTTTTAATATTATACAGCTACCCCGCCAATCCAACGCTGTACAAAAGTAGTTATTCCAATATTTTTTTGCTATTTTCTCGAAATGTACTTTTATCACCGCCTTTCAGCGTATCTATGGATGTACTTCTCTTGTCACTTTTGTAATTATTTTTAGTGTTGTTTATATGTACGGTTACGAGCATTAATATGTATACACTTTGGTACCATGTCACATTAACTTTTTTGACAAATTGAACTGTAAATCTCACTAAATGACAAATATGTTAGTGCGACAGAGTCCTAAAGTGGGGTACATTATATTGCTCATGACTGTACAGTAAAGCGTTATTGTATTGTATGAGGGCAGAATGGTTTACCCTGCTAACCCCGATACGGTTACAGTCGCGAGTATTAAAGACGGCCGTCGATTCTCACCATAATAATATCCGTTGTCCACGCTAATAAAAAAATGGGTTACATTATGACGGGTGCGCAGTCCATCTTTCAATAAAACCAATTTGTCAGATTTATTCAAGGAGCTTATATTTAACATCAATCATTATAAGAGTGTTTTGTGTGTGGCTTTTTAGTTTATATGTACAGTTGGTAATAATATAATCATACCGAATGCCAATATTAGTATGCGACAAATCTACAAAAAGTCACCTCAAAAAAAGAGACAGCTCACGCGCGCTCTCCCTTGCTCCTTAGAGGCTTTTACACATACATACACACTTATATAAACACACGCCTATTTCCCACCGGGGTAAGCAGCGACTTCTCTCGCATGCTCCACATTCTCCCGCCTCCATTTCATTCGCACGTCGGTTCAGAGTAGGTCGTACTAAACTGTTTTTACGGACATCTCCAATTTGGTCAATAAAAATTTAATAATACTAAAGTAAGACCCAGAGGGGGTGAAGTCGGGCCCCCGATACGAATTGGTGCGGAGCGGAGAGTTACCACCGTTCTATACGTATTCTTTATTCTATATCGGAGGCTTTCGAGCCACAGACACATTCTAGACAATTTATTCGAAGTTCCTTCAAACCCTCGAAGAAAGATTTTCATTTTGCTATTAAGTATATCTAGAGCCGTGGTGCCGCAGTTGATAGAACGCTATCCTCTCACTTTGAGGTCGCAGGTTCGAATCCAGCACAGACCTAAACCAATTATTGTCGAATATTTAGGAAATAAACTTGTCGAATTAGTTTTCGAATTAATATTTGGATCATAAATGATTATCACGTGCTCAGCGGTGAAGGAAAGCATCGTGAGGAAACCCCATTCCCGAGAAATGCATTTCGGAGGTATGAGACCTAACCTGTATTGGGCTGGTTTTCGCTTCGCGGGTTGTCATGTAGTCGCTTCTAAAAAAAAGTAAAAAACCGGACCTGTCAAATCTTCAGGTTAGGTAAGCGGACCCTGTGTTAAACGGGATAATGCTAGGGCGATGATGATATTAGGTATATTTGATTTGCTATCTGAAAAACAACAAACAAAAAGAAGCAAATGGAATTCCATAGTCTCTGCTTATTCCGACGGGAAACAGGCGTGTCCTAACCAAACTAGGGATGTATCCCATCCTCGTCGCCACGTGTTATAATAGGGAATACAATCCCGATCTCGCAGGATCCCGATCTCGCGAGATCTCGTAATTTTTTTCGGGATCAATCCAGAAGCATAATATGACGAGATCCCATTCGAGATTGACGGGATTGGGCGAATCTCTTTAAGTTACACTTTTTGTTTTGATTATGCTGATATTTAAAGAAAACTTAATTATTTAGTTAGCAATACTGAAAAAGAAACGTTTTTGTTTCTTTTTCTTTTCAAAAAATATTTTGTTTTTAATTGACCTCACTATCACAAACAAGGAGTTTTCGTCGTTTTCAGCCATCTTTATTTTACATTTTTTATGAACTTACACGTGATCCCGATAATTTCGACATTTCGCGGGATAGACACTTTCATTCCCGCGCGATCTCGAATTTGTGATCTCGAGTCGGGATTCCATTCCCTATTTATAAATGAAACAACGTGCGTACATAGCGAGGACGTTCATTGCACTGGTGATGGCGCAGCAGTGTTCTCCAAATACCTACATGGTAGCTAACTAACCCAACAGGATCACAAAGAGATTTTTGTATTTCGAACCGGAATTCGAACATTAATTTAAATAAATGGATGTATTTTTTTTAAGAATGTGATTTTTCAAAAAGGCGCATTCGTCGTTTTCACTGTAAGATGACGGTATTTGTGATAGAGCCGTATAAGAATTCGACTTAGGATACATGTTTGGATCATAGACTATTGGGTAGCAAGACAATTTATCAAATTCTGATTAAGTACATTAAATAAAGACAGATATAAAACATTATTTTTTTTTATTTAATTTATTTATGTATAGTAATCAAGAAAAACGTAATATTAAGTGCGACATTTTATCACGTTTTTCTATGACAACACAGTGTGCTTTTTCATACAAATGGCATTTGTAACAATCTCGTGTTTTGACGTTTATAATAAGTTATCATGCAGAAAGCAGCCATACTTAAAACCTGTCGGATAGTACGTAAATTCCTATCCTCCGACATTGACATCATGACTGAACGCACAGATAAGTACATAATTATTATACCCTCCTTCCAGTGGCACTTGGTCTGTGACCCGTGTCTCTGGTAAATACCCTCCGAAAGAGGAGATAATCTATAGTTTAAAAAAATAATAATAATACTCATTTATTTCAGCCAATAAAGCCATAGTTATAGAAAAATTACCAAAAAATATATACAGAATAAATTAAAATAAAGAGTAAAAAAAAAAGAAAATAAAATAAAATATACAATAGTTTAGTAAAGTAACTGATTTGACTAGTTGAAAACTAGCCTGCAGTTATTACGTGGTTTCCAGGGTTCGTGCCCTGTTAATGGCAATGGATTCGCCCTTTATTACGTATATGACAGATAACATAGCTGACGAGGAGTGGGTTTATACTATACGTATGCTACACTAGACACCTCTGCCTACCCCTACGGGGACAGAGGCGTGATACTATGTTATGTTAAGTGATAACAGCCGTAAATAATTGACAAATAATAGGTAATAAACATAATAATAATTATGTCATACAAAGCGTGAATGGTGGCTTAAGAAATATCGACTTTATGTATTCATTGTTGTAGTGACACATATTATAACACATGTATAATACAGAATACAAATAGCTGTCTGTCCACGAGGCGCATACTCCGTAGTAAATAGCACGTGTTCCACTCTTGCGCATGTTTGTTTTTGTATAGCTCTCTGATGAGTAACCGGCCATTGAGAAGACGTTGTGTCAATAAACAACATTAATTATCATGCGATTTTGTATTGTAAACGAGTGATAGGTTAAGAGAGGTTTAGATGATATTTTTTTTTGTCCGGGACTTTAATTTAGTTTCCTGGAAGTAATTGGGTCGTGTACTAGGTTCAAGATAAATTATGAAATTCTGATTACTAAATAAAGACGAACGAAAAACATTCTCTTTTTTCTATGTAACTTAGAATTTTAATCAAGAAAAACGTAATAATAATTTCGACATTTTGTCTCGTTTTTCTATGGCGTCACAGTGTGCTTTTTCATACAAATTCCATTGTAATTTCGTGTTTTGACGTTTAGTAAAAAGTAACTGATTTGACTAGTTTGCCTATTGCTGTGGAACATTAAGGCCGCCTTTAAATGTTACCTGTATCTATTTTTTATTTTTGACGTGACTTATTGTAGATTTGCCGCAGATGGCATCAACTATTTGGCCGGAAATTACCTGTACCACACCCCGTATACTCTACATAAAGTTTTTTTTTCAAACGCGTAGGTGCAAGCGAGACACAGTTTATGCTCTCTTCCTTACTCCTTAGCGGCTTACAGCCATTTAAGACTAAAGCATGGACCTAGAGGGGGTAGGTCGGCGCCCGATACGAATTGGTGCGGGGTGGAAAGTTACTGTTCTATACGCAGTATTACTCTTTATTATAATGACTGTGTGTAAGTTTTTCTCTGCAAGTAGATAATTGTTACATTTTATTAAATATACAGGGTGTTAGTGACATCGTAACGAATACTAAGGGGGATGATTCAGACCACGATTCTGAGTTAAAATCAAGTGGAATTTTCCGTCGCAAAATTCAAGTATTTTTTTTTGGGATTTTTTATTTTTTCTATAAGTACTGTTCAACTCACAGTCATGGCCAGAATCATCTCTCAAAGTTTACTTTACGATGTCACTAACATATTAATATCCTGTAGGTATATTGATGTGACGACTTGCTTAAGTGTGTAGGTGGGTACGGATTTCGGCTCAGGTGATTCGAGTGAGTAAATCACAGACAAGTGATAACACAAAAAAAAAGATAAAAAAAGTAATGATAAAAAAACAATACATAGTGCGTAGTATTTGGTGACTCAATCTAACATAAGCCATTGAATTGATTGGCTGTTTGTTTTTTAGCATTATTAACTATTATTTATTAAAAAATAAAAAAATAAATAAACAATAATGCTAGGTGTATAGAACTGCTACCAACTCGAGGTTGAAGCAATGAATCAAACTTACTAATAATAAATTCTTACTTTGATATCCAATAACTTTTTTTTTTATCTTTGATTTGACTGCTTTCATTTTTTCACCTAGCGGTACATATCCTTAGGCATAGTTATGAAGTTAAATAAAAGAATTATTAAGAAAGAGATAGCGACAAAATGATGATTTCTGAAGTAAGGTAGAAAATCTAGAAAAAGGTACAAAATGGGTCATATCTCCTAAACTGTAAATAATCGCTGAACATACATGGGGGTTTTTCTGGTAGCTAATGAGTCCCTCTATCTATTTTTTCATTTTGAACGTGAACTTCTGGGCCACCCTGTATAATTCTTATGTAATTGAAGATGCATGTGTAGCACAACAGCATAAATTTGCATGCTTACTTGTAAGCTGAAAACACGGACTACTGTATAAATTAGTACATCTGTAAATACTGTTTTCTGACAAATAAATTATTCTATTCTATTCTATGACGTGTAAATTACGGTTGAATGCTAAATTAAGACTGAGGCGGGGGTGAGGAAACTTAGCTTAGCCGCTGGTGGGGAGCGGAGAGTTGCCGTTCTATACGTAGTATTATTCCTTATTCTATGAGAAGATTTTTATATATATTATGGAATTTGTAAAGCATAGGTATAGTTTATCATGCGATGGTTGTACCTCTGACTATCCCAATTGGAATATGGTCGTGAGTTAATGTGGTGAAACACACAGATCAGCTTCAATTTTCAAAAAAAATGCCCTTACTTGACCGGGAACACAGTCCGGGACCGGTTTGGTTGTGAAGGTGCCCATTGTAAGACATCTCTACATGTCAAATGGCTAACAAACTCGGTTCTCAATCATTAGTTCCGTAAACAACCGTCAGTTGACCAACAGACGCAGCAAACGCTATCTACGTAGATAAACTTCCTACGACTAGTCTTTTTTTTAGACGTGACTTATTGTAGATTTGCTGCAGATGGCATTAACTACTTAGCCAGACAAATGGGTAGCGCTGAGGGCTCTCGACAAAATTTAAGACAACAGGCCTGAGGATGCCCAGTTGGGCGCGAACCTCGGCTCAGGGCGTCGTCTGAGAGGAAGAATATTTGAAAGAATTAATCGACCCTGGTGGGTTGATAGCGATAAGCGCTGAATGAGAGAAATCGTCGACCACGCCGGCGGGGTCGGTATCGGGGTTCTGAAGTATTTGGTGTCGCGAGTTGATTGGCCGCCTCCTACGACCTACGACTAGTCGAAGCCCACAGTCGCATACCTGGCACGCGCAGCATGGATCCAGTGTCGCGGGCGCAGATCCCAAACCCTTAACTAAGCCAGGAAGTGAAAAATCCAAATAACAATGCTGCTATCAGGCCATTAGTAAGTCTAATTACACATATAATTAGCATGTGACATAATACTCAACATTATAAATAAGTCAGCTACTACAGAGCACAAAACGTAATTACGTCTAGCCGCTACTAGATACGGCTTTATCAGTATCTATTAATAATTGGAACAGCTAACGGGAACTAATTCTGCTACATCAAATTACTTAATAAGAAAAACACTATTTATATACGCTATTCATAAATGAGTATTTTAACGACAATAATTTAATTTAAAAAAAAATACTGGTACAATTTTTTTATAATATTATGACCTTGTACTTTACACAGATTTACAATAAATTATTTTTATTCTTCTTCACCGTATGGACCAAGATAATTGCTATCACGTGATTTTCAGGACTTGTGCCCGGTTAATGGTATTAGGCTTGCCTCCTATTACATGGGTGAAACCTAAACATAACTAGCGAGGATTGAGTGTATATGGGTCGTTCTTCTTTTTTATCGACAATAAAAAGTAATTTTTTCGATATATCGGATTTAACATCTTTAAAATTATAACAGCAATAAATGTTTCAAAACATCATATAAAATGTGTCTGTAGAGGACTACTTATTTAGTGTTTCTATTTACCTCGGTAACATACACGGCAGGGCATTCCAAAAAAATATTGTGACAGAGTGGCCCTGGCCCTTTTCATCGGAGACAGCATTTCATTTCAATTTACCACTGACGGAATTTTGTGAAAACTATCAAGCTACGGTCACTAATCGAGGAACCGATTAGTATTTTGATAGTACTTTGAGTATAATATGATAACTATATTTTGGACAATGGAAAATTTAAATAAAATTTTAAAATATATAACTTATAAAAACGAAGGACAGGCCATTGGCGACAAAAAAGAAAAACGACCCATATACCTTATACACTAGACACCTCTGCCTACCCCTTCAGGGACACAGGAGTGATGTTATATTATGCCAACAACGTAAAACTTTAGTATTCCAATAACTCTATGATCACAATAATTATTACGACTTCCGCCTCTAATGGCGACCGAGCATAATTTGCTACGGTGCTCTGTGTTATAATGCGTAGTTAGTATTTGTACGGTCACGAGCATTAACATGTCTACACTTTGGTACCATGTCACATTAACTTTTTTGACAAATTGAATTGTAAGTCTCACTAAATGTCAAATATGTTAGTGCGACAGAGTTCTAAAGTGGGTACATTATATTGGTACATAGTTTGTGTTTGGTGGCGATTTGTATTCGGTTGGTGGGTTTAAATTTGATGTCGAGGGGTCACATAATAAGTGTTAGTAGCTAGTAGTAGTAGATAATTGATAAGTCGAGTTGAAATTACATAACCTCTAAGCTCACAACTATCATCATCATCAGCCCCTGCTGGGGCACGGGCCTTCCCTATGGATGGTTAGGGAGATCGGGCCTTAAACCATCACGCGGGCCCAGTGCGGATTGGTGGTTATTAACGACTGCTAATGCAGCCGGGACCAACGGCTTAACGTGCCTTCCGAAGCACGGAGGACCTCGAGATGAAAACTTTTTTTTTGTGGTCACCCATCCTATGACCGGCCTTTGCGAAAGTTGCTTAACTTCAACAAACGCAGACCGAGCGCGTTTACCGCTGCGCCACCGACTCACCGACGAAGCTCACAACTATATCCCAACCCAATTAGTCAGAGGTACTTCCATCGCAAGATGAACTAAGTACGTTCACGAGTATATACTACTTAAATATTAATGTTAATGTGTGTATATTTTAATGTTGTAAATGTATATGTGTGTCGTAGATTTTACCTAAATAAACTTTTTTATTATTATTTTTTTTTTTTTTTTATATACTAATATGTATACATTGTTTTAAGTTTACGCGGTTATTATCATAATTAAAGCACATAATAACGGGTTCTTACCGCGTTTAAATGGGGATATGAGACTCCCGACATGGCACTTGCAACAGTGTCGAAATATCGGGAGTCTCATATCCCCATTTAAACGCGGTAAGAACCCGTTATTATGTGCTTTAATATGTATACACTTTGAAACCATGTCACATTAACTTTTTTGCAAATGAAACCGTAAGTCTCATTAAATTTAATGTCAAATATGATAGTGCGACAAGGTTCTAAAGTGGCTACATGATATTGCTCAAGACTATACCCACACCTCACCAAGCTTTCTGTTAGTTTGAAGGTGTTTACTTTGTGCAGTTTTTTTTTGACGTGACGTATTGTAGATTTACCGCAGATGGCATTCCCAAGTAGCAACCGATTGTCTTAAAAGAGAATTGTAGATATCTTGAAGGCAAGTAGACTAAATCAAGCCCTTGTCTTGGATAAGTCTTATATGTCTCCAAGATATCCCTCAAGATATCTTGAAGATACAGTTTAGTAAAAGTGGGCACATACTTTAACTCTTATACAAGACAGACTTAAGACAACGCTAAGTCAGACTTAAACCCTACTTTAGACAATGTTCTTGCGTATTCTAAACTTAGAATTTTTGTAGTATCACTTAATACCAAGAATGTATACTTGAAGATATCTACAATACTTAGTTAAGACTATAGGATTGAATTGCACTGAGTCAATTGTAACTTAACGAAGTAAAACTTCAGGTCATACTAAAACGATTTTTACTTCACGCGTCTTTATTTTAGAATATAATGGCGAACATTTACATTAACACAAGAAATGAAGTCTGTAAGAAAATGGCGTCTAAAATATTTGTTAAGTTGTTTTAACAAAAGATTATTCCGCCGTTTCACATACAGGAAATTATAAACGCATGATTGTTTCTCGTGTAAAATCGATAGAAAGTGTTAAAAAACAGACGGGCCTTTAATATACCTGAAAAATAATAATAAAATTTGGATTGATTATTCAGTAAATAAAAAAAATGGTGACATATAGTAAAGAGAAATTCATTTTCTATTAATATGTGACAGCTGAACGCAGTAATTGTTACTACAACAGAAATATATATTAATTTACTTCAGTTTTTGACGATAATATTATCAAAAAAATAATACATGTTTTCTTCCTGTAAGTGCAAAATGGCGTTAAGTAATATTTTTCTAAATGAAGTAAGACTTTAGAAACTATTGATTTCGTAAGAATCAGTTTAGAAAAGTAAAGTCAAGTTGCACTTCATTAAGTACTAGTTAAGATAAATTTTACTTCAATTGTCTAGGAGTATACCAACTTAAGACAAAAAGTATTTAGTGAATTCCTACTTAAAACTCTTATATCTAAAGTGATCCTCTATTTTGATTTAGTAAAGTAATGTCGTAAAATCATGTTTGTTTATTTTGTGCCAGAATTATCTATGTAATAAGTAACAATTAAAATCGAACAAGCTTTTTTAAAACCTATGGAAAGTATGTTTGTTTAAGAGGTAAGTTTTTCGACTCGTGGAAGAAACAAATATTGTTATGATGAGTTCTTACTTGGATAGGAATGTGATTTACTTAATTGTTTAATATTTATCACAATTGGAACTAACAAACATAAACTAAATTTGCTAATGAGTCTCCGTGCATACATTCTCATAGGTACCTACATGGTTCGCTGACGCAAAGTAGGTACGATCACCGTGCTTCTAATTGCCAACGGAAACAATGTGATTATTGTAAAAATTAACGAGTATCCGTTGAATATTGTATATACGAAGAACCCTTGCAATTTGATTAACGTCGTGTGTTTGCGCGATAGTTTCTAATCCCACCAAAAACTATTGTTAAAAAAGGCGGCCAAATTCCCTATGACTTTATCAAGCTAAAAAAATATTGGAATCGAATCTAATGCCCACTTTAAATGCATTTAACCATACACAAAACTTAAAATAGATATGTTTATGATTGTGAATAAAGCTTAGTTAAAAATAGGTACATTTTTAAAATTATTAAAAGAAAGAATGAAAGAAGAAAGAAAAGTATCTAGACACGAGGTGGCGTGTCAAGCCAAGTTCAAAAAATAGAACTGGCGAGCCGCACCGTGTGTAATATTACACGAACCATTTGGAGCCACTTTTGACCCCCTCATAAATAAAAAAACTATTTCACATAAACGTATCAAATTTGGCTCATATATTGAGACTTGCGAGATACATATGTGTTCATCATAAGCTTATCTCAAACGGTTATTTAGATATTAATATCCAAAAATCCTCATTTTTATCATTGACTGACTGACTGACCTATAGATCAAAACTCTAACCCAGTTCCAGATGACCTAGAAAGTTAAAATTTGGTATCCAGATAGGTAATTAGATGAATACTAAGGAAAAAATAAAAAAACTGGCAACTTTTAAATAATTAGATTCTATTATGAACGCTTAACATAAATACCTAATTAGTGCCAGTACCTGACTATAGATGTAAGAATCAGTAAGTAATCAAAACTCATGATAGCCGGTCTTTTTGTGGTAGGTATGTAGATTAACTTAACATAACATAATCACGCCTATATCGGAGTAGGCAGAGCACTAAGTGATCATAGAACTACTTAATGCCACATTCGACAAGTACTATGAGGGTTGGTAAGCAAGTTGGAACATGTGTTTAGCGGTGATAGTTTGTCAGCTTTTCGCCCACGATACAACACAACTCTCATCCATTTTACTGGCATATTATTTTTATCAAATGTTTTATATTTATAAAGTCGACTTTTAGTTTTGAATTTGTCCTTTTAAAATGACCCACGCGTTACGAGGATATCCTCTAAGTACATATTACTTACCTACAAAAAGTAATGATGTCCAATCAAAAACATAAATGTGAAATGAGAGCCAAGTTCAATATTATGATAAATGCTTTGGTTGTTGACTTCAACGACGAAAGCTATAATTCATATTATGTATATGAAAACTAGCCAAGACAGACCTTAGGCTACAATACATTATCTTATGTTATAAGAAGATATGATATGTTATACTGTTACTTATACATAAATTTCAGGACTGACCATTGAACTTGGCTCTCATTTCACATTTTTGTTTTTGATTGGATTTATTTATTATTAGACTTTTAAATTTGAACTTAGCAGGTTTTAATATAAAACTCGATTTTTTATGGTGCAGTGTTGCCGTGCGCTTAGACTAGGTTAGACTAGCTTAGTCATTTTTGAGAAGATTTGTGCGAGACGTAGGTACCTGGGCCGTCACACCCTGGATCGGATTTGAAAAACAGGAACGTACGATTTTATAGCCAAAATATCGCAAGATATCTTGCGCTAACAAAAAACAGTAGGATGTGCATTATCACAGGTTAATTTTCTGTATTTGGATAGACGCCTTCGAAAACCACCGGATCTTTTTATTTTTTGGACGTCATCCATCTTTCTGCTTGCTTCTATTTCGATTTTATCGTCCAGTGAATAGACTTTTCTTATGTTTTACTTATTGTAGTCAAAAACGAATAAAACAGTTTTGTATAGGAGCAACAAATAATAAAAATTGCCTTAAGTATATCTAGGCAATCAATTTTTACTTTACAAGACTAAACTGATACTTCAGTAAATCAATTTAGTGTTAAGTGAACCTTTAAATAATCTGAGTAAAGTAAAAGAATACTTGTAGACTTAACAGTAGGCTGAGATAAGACTAAATAGTTTTGTGAATACTTAACTTGGTTTTGTGTATTCTAAATTATCTAAAGTAGGATTTGTTGAAAACTATATAGTATTAAAGAAGGAAATGAATTTATGAAGTCCTAATAAGTCCTATTTGATTTGGATAAATCTCACTTTAGCTAAAGTTTAGATATATATGACTTAATCACAATTCTTGATTGCTACTTGGGTTAACTACTTGGCCGGACAAATGGGGAGCGCTGAGTGCTCTCACCCGGTACAAAATTTAAGACAACAGGCCTGAGGGTGGGTGCCCAGTTGGGTACGAACCTCGGATTTGAACTCGAGACACTTCAATGTAAGTCGCGTTCTCCGAACTGGGCTATCACGGATTCTTCAATTTCGGTCATCATCATGAATAACCCGGGCGAATTAAAAAGGTATCTCGCTGTTATGCAAACCGTTTGACGTGTGCTGTCAACATAACTCTGTCGGGTTATTGGCCAATGTGAAATTTTTTGACGGTTTTTTTAGATTTGTGCTTAAAATTGACGTGTGTCATTGATTTTATGCTTGTCGATTACCCGTCCCTTTCCTTTTCGGCGGATAAGAAAATGACAGATATAACTTAAAACAAAATTAGATGGTGTCTGCAGGAATTAGCCTATTGTGCTTATGTTTTATTCGTATGCTTAGGTCCTTTGTATATGTTGTTGTGCAATAATAGTATTTTATGCAACAGTTGTATAAGAAGGGTCAAAAAATGCGAGTGGCGTGAGTTGCGATGTGAGCCTTGGCGAACATCGCAATAAGAGACGCCACGAGCATTTTTTGACCTAGTTATACAACGTTGCATACAATACTTTTTCTACGACGACGTAATTTTAAATGAAACAAAAATTATACAAAGAAAAATTTTATTTATAAAAATTATTTTCCAACGCGCGGGAAAATGGCGGCAAATGTATACTTTTTTTTTATAGTATATCTATGGCACCAAACAAAGTAAAGGTGCCAGTTTCCAGGTCAAAAAAAAAAACAACAACAATGCTTTTTTGGCGACATTATAGTACAGTTACACTTTGTAAACAATGCTTTTATAGGCCATAGAGCGTACACTTTTTCAAAGAGTTTAATTATGTATGTACTTATATAAGACTTTTTGGTTATTTAAATGCCAGATTAAAGTAGAGGAGTAGAAAAAGTATATTATTGATTGATTGATTGAATTAGCACCAATGTATATTCAATATTCTTTAGTCGCGTTCTCCGAACTGAGCTATCACGGGTTCTTCAATATCGGTGTTACATTGTAAAGACAGTATATTGTGTGAATCACAGCTAACTGACACGTGTCATTAGTCATTACAAGGTCATCATTGCACTTTGTGCAAACCTAAAATAGTCCCTCGTTTAATCTAAAAAAAAATCAATCAATAAAAAAAATCAATTCAATCAATCAATCAAAAAAATAATCAATCAATCAATTTAAATCTTCTTCTATCGTGTGGGTTATGAGGTGGATTACCAACCCCATCAACCTTAGTGTCAGGGTTACTATTGAGCCACCAAAGGCCCCTGACATGGCTCATGTAACGACTACTAACTTACATCAGTAAGTAGTCACCGGGACCAACGGCTTAACGTGCCTTCCGAAGCACGGATCATCTTACTTTCGGATAATCAGGTGATCAGCCTATAGCCAAACTCCTTCACAAAGTGATTTTCACGATGTGTCCTCGTAACGATGATTCAGACCATGATTCTGAGTTAATATCAAGTGGAATATTCCGTCGGAAATTTTTTTTTAAATTATTTTCAGTTTTATACTTTTGCGACGGAAACTTCCACTTGATATCAACTCAGAATCATGGTCTGAATCATCCCTCAGAGTTTTCGTTACGATGTCACTAACACCCTGTATATGCTGTGCCAGTGATGCGACAATGGTGATGCGCGGGCGCTGGGCTTCAACTGGGTAATGACCACATCCGCCCAGCGCGACCAAGACGACATACGAGGAGTCCAACGGTTATTTAATAATAAATCATACGAGTATTGTTTGATCATGCGACATTCTTTCAATTACTCTTGTAGTGTCCTCCGAGACCGCGACATGCGGAGGTATTTGACCTGACCTTTATCGAGCTGGTTTTCCCTTCAGGCTGCAAGCTTCTGGAAAAATCCATACCTGCCATGTGAATTCAGGTGAGAATCCTGCAGCCACTTTTCGGTTGCGAAGCTGTAATAACTTTCGACAAAATCAAAAAATCAAAATCAAAAATATCTTTATTCAGTAGGTAACATAGTTACACTTTGAATCGTTAATTTTTACATAACGAACGTCTCATCCGCCTAAAACTACTGCGGCTTCTCACAACCTGTATAGCCGGGGAAAAGAAGCTGCAAGAAAAACCTCGGCACAGGGCCCTAGACGTTCTTTAAAAAAATAAATATAAACATAAAATATTGGTATACAATTGAGTAATTTAGCTGCCTAATATCAGTTCTCATACAGTTAATCCCATGCATTCATATCTTCTAAACAATCACTAACTTTATAATAACCTTTTTTGTAAAGTTTTTGTTTAACTACTGTCTTAAAACATTTGAAAGGCAAATTCTGAAAACATAATATACTTACCATAAATAATGACGATGGTCGTGTACTAGGTTGAAGATAAAATATGAAATTCTGATTACTAAATAAAGACAGATTTAAAACTAACAAAAACCGTTTTCTTTTTGTATTTAAGTGACTTATATATTAATTTTAATCAAGAAAACGTAATAAAACGTCCGACATTTTACCATGTTTTTCTATGACGTCACAGTGTGCTTTTACGTACTTACAAATTACATAGCAATTTTGTGTTTTGACGTTTAGTAAAAAGTAATTGATTTGACTAGTTGGAAACTAGTCTAAATCGAAGTTTTGTTGAAGAAATCATCAGCGGGCTTAGCACCGTAAGCGCGCGACTCTTTCTCGCCTCGACATATGTCACCCGTCACTCTCTCACGGTACTGCACAGAAAGAGACAGATGACCTCTGTCGCGGCGAGAAAGAGTCGCGTGCTTGCGGTGCTAAGCCCGCTGAATGTGATTTTTCAGAAACGTTTCCACAATAAGACGACAATTTGTTGCTGACTCTACCTACTACTTTACTTCAATAAAAACGTTTTATAAGTAAAGCGTGACAGGATCCGCGGTAGTAAAGTGAGTTATTCTTAAGCTGTTGATAATTGGGGCTATTTTCCAATAACGGGTCATCTGCCTGGCGATGACCAGGACATTCTGAATTGCTGCATCCGCCTGGTCACGCGTGGGTGGTGTGCGCACTTTCTTTCATACTTAGCAGGTGAGACGGTCCCTATTTTAGTTAGGACATTGCACGTTCGCACGAGAAATCAAGCAGAGAAGGAAAAACAGAGTTTGTTTCTCTGGAAATATACACAATGCCCTTTTCACTGTTGTGCCATATTGTGTGCCGAGTTAATTTAACATACATAACATAAACAGCCTATATACTGCTGGGCACAAGCCTCCCCTCAATCAACCGGAGGGGTATGGAGCTTACTCCACCACGCTGTTCCACTGCGGGTTGGTGGAGGTGTTTTTACGGCTAATAGCCGGGACCAACGGCGTAACGTACCCTCCGAAGCACGGAATCATCTTACTTTTTCGGACAATCTGGTGATTCAAACCTGAAAAGTCCTTACCAAACAAAGGACATTCAATTCAATTCAAAAATTCAAAAATTATTTATTTACCAAAAATCAATACAATACTCGTGTTTGGGACAACTTTTAAGCAAATATTTACTTGTGTTAGTAGCCCCGCTCTTCTATGTGATACATTGGTATTGGTAATGAAGTAAACATAAAGAAGTACAAAATAAATGAATAATAAAGAAAAATAAGAAAATAATAAAAATAAAAACAATAATAAAAAAAAAGAGGAACATTAAAGAAAACAAGTGGGTATGTGTGTAAATTTATAAGATCTATATTAGTGGTGTTAATGTGTGTATGTGTGTGTGTGTGTGTGTGTGTGTGAGAGAGAGAGAGATTATTAATTAGTGTGTTGAGAGTGTAAGTGTAAATGTTAATTTACATTATTCCAGTAAGGTAACAACTGTTTGAGTGTGACCATGCTTAATATTTTATGCAATTTATAGTAAACAACTACCTTCCTACCTAAATAAAATAAAACAAACATGAGCTTACTCGCCTATCTTTAGCATTGCCTCAATCTCGTCGTAGGTTTTACTCTTGATCCAGCCGTATAGGGTAGTTTTGCAGTCACGTGTCGTTTTAGGATATATGTTTGTTTCCTTGTTTATATAGTTGTAAAGATGAGTGGACAACTTAGCAAATTGTTTTTGAGCATAAACAGTTTTAACTTCAGGCTCGAGGGCTACCTGGTAATGTCTTCGTCTCTGCAGTAAATTTGAATCAAACTGAAGAGTTTTATGCACTCTGAGAATGGAACACATAATAAACAACTTCCTAACTGTGAGGACATCTGATTGTAGGTAAAGAGATGCTGTAGGATACCTAAATGGTTTAAAATGAATTACCTTCAAAAGACATCTCTGGGCCCTTTCTAGGTCTAAGAAGTTGGTTCTATTCGCACCACCCCAAACTGGAATGCAGTAGCTCATGACTGATTGCGCCAAAGACTTATATATTTGCGTTATAATAGTTGTGTCCAGTACGTGCCTAAGTTTTTTAAATATCCAAATAAGATTTCGAACTCTGACTATAACCAGTTCTATATGCGGTTGCCATGATAAGCGTTGATCTACCATCACTCCTAAATATTTCGTAGACGAAACTTTTACAATAGGTTCGCAGGCGCAGTTATTTAAATCATTGCAAGTATGAATTTTAAGAGTGTGAATATTATTGGGCTGAGTTCTGTTATACTTTGAGAAACAAATGTAATTACATTTTGACGTGTTCAGGGTCAGCAAATTCTGTTTAAACCAATTCGCAACTTTAGCAAGTCCCAGCTCAGCACAATTAAACACCGATTCCCATGATTGTCCAGTAAACAAGATCGCTGTGTCGTCAGCGTAGCAGAAGACGTGTCCATTATCTATCTTCATTTTACATAAATTATTAATATATATTAAAAAGAGGGTTGGTCCGAGAACCGATCCCTGTGGGACTCCGAAAGTTACTTCCTCTTCGTCGCTTACGAGACCGCCAATCTTTACTCGCTGCTTCCGACAATGAAGATAGTCCCTAAAGAGTTGTAGTTGAGTCCCTCTTACGCCAATTTCGTCAAGTCTGTGCACAAGAATAGGAATAGATACAGTGTCAAATGCCTTCTTTAAATCTAAGAAAACTGTAATACATTTTTTCCCAGAGTCTACCTCAGTAACAATTCGAGAAATCAGGCTTAACACTGCATCTTCTGTCGACTTTCCATGACGAAAACCATATTGCGTTTCTGATAAGATGTTGTTTTTATTCAAGTAGTTAACCAGACGGGAGTTTAACAATTTTTCTAATATTTTGGAAATTACTGTAAGGACAGATATAGGTCTATAGTTACAAGGAATATCTTTGTTCCCACTCTTGTGCACAGGTGTGATAATAGCTATCTTAAGTATTGATGGGAAAATGCCTTGCTCGAAGCAAAGGTTAACCAAGTGCGTGATTAATGGTACAACCAGATCTGATGCAATCTTTAGGAATCTTGTAGGAATGTTATCCCATCCTTGCGCACTATCCGATTTGAGATTCATCAGTGTGGTATAAACCTCCTGACAGTCAGCCCTCAAAAGACCAAATGATGTACATGGCACATCTGTGCTTGATAGCAAATTGGGAAGTCCAGGGTCAATATTCTCGGCTAATTTTCTACCTACATTAGCAAAATAATTGTTCACGAAATTGACTGACTCTTCAGGTGAAGGTTTAGCTCTCAATAGGTTCGTATTTTGGCTTTTATTGCTTTTACGCAGGGTGTAATTATCTATAGTAAGCCATAATTTTTTTGGATTCCCCTTCGCTTTATTAAATATTTCTCTATCGTAGATTCTTTTAACTTGTTTAATAGCATTTGTCACATAATTTCGGTATCTTCTGTACGTAATTTTTAGTATAATATTGTTAGGATCTGACCTCAATTTTCTCTGCATATTATTTCTGTTTCTGATACATCTTAACAGACCGAGGGTCATCCATGGTTTAATAAGGCGTACATTACATGGAATGGATTTTACAACTGTGCTTTCCATCAAACATTTTTGAAGACTAGTTATTAGAATTTCAGATAACACGCTAGGGTTGTTTTGTGAAAGTAGTTCCAATAAATTATATCCAGAGAGTACGGTTACAGCTTTTTCGTAGTTAATAGACGTCTTTGTTTTACAGCACACGTTATTTTTGTTTATTACGTCAGATAGTTTTAGAAAAATCATAAAATGGTCGGTCACTGTTGTATCGAAAACTGCAACAGTGGCTGATCTAGATGACGCGTCCAATTTTAACATAAAATGATCCAAACAACTATTCTGCCTGGTAGGCAATTTGTGACCAGCGAGGATGCCATGCATTGCTAATATGTCCATATAATAAGACCTATTTTTACTTACATTTGGATCCTCTTCTGTTTTAGGTATGAGATTTATGTTAATATCGCCTGTGATAACTATATTTTTACTACCGCTAATTTTGACAAGTTGTTCGTCAAGTGATTCTATAAATCCAGTAGCATTGGCGTTTGAAGGGGAGCGGTAAATTGCGAGAATCATGATGTTATTTACTGTTATTTGTAGACATGACGCGTGATTTAATTCCACTTCTTCGACACTGTGCAAAAGACAATTTTTAACATAAGTGACTACTCCGTCGCTTTTATTAATATGATTAGTAGTAAAGTACCCTGTGTAGTTTTGTATTTGAGGAATTGGTTTATTGTCATTCAGTTTGCATTCAGTTAAAGTTATAATATCAACTGTAAAGTGTAGGTTAGCTAATGTAATGAGAAGGTTATCAAAGTTACTGTAAACGCTACATATGTTCTGTGATATTATGGTTAAGTCGTCATTATTTATTTGTATACGTTTGCATATGTCATCTGTTGGGCAAGTATAGTTTTCCGTATTCACAAGTTCGTCTAATGCATTTATATGAATAGCATTCCTATCCATTATATAGGATAATTATTGAAAAGAATCGTTGTTTCAACATTCCATATGAGTATCGTACGCGTTTTATAATATAGATCTGTGTTGTTTTACGTGGCTGATCTTGAGGTGGTATGGATTTTATTGTGTAGGTGACAGTATCGAATGTATAAGTAAAGTAGATGTTATATGATAGTGTTAATGGAGCTTTTTGTATATAAGTTACGCAGTGTATGTGTGTGAGTTTAGTATGAACTTTATCAATTAAACTATGGTAGTTAGAAAGAGAACAAAATAATGCAAAAACAACCGAATAATACAGAGTTACGTAATGACTTAAGTATTCTACTATAGCTAGTCAGTCCTGGAGTAATCTGTGCACTTGAGCCTCATTATTGATAGTGATAATTGGAGACTGTTCGTCTTTCCTGACATACACCCTTCCGTAGGCAGTCCAACAAAACTTGTATCTTTTAGATTTGGCCAGGTCACGTGCCAGGAAGTATAGCCGTGCACCCTTAGCAGTAAGCTGTTCGCAAACAAAAATAGGATCGTCTTCATTCTTTGTAAGCCCAAGGTGCTTCGCGCAGAGTTTTTGCTTATGCTTGTTATTAAACAATTTGCACTGCTTAAGAATTTCAGTTTTTAGGATGGATGATGATGTCTCCACTATTATAGGTTTACTTAATTTAGAGTCCTTTTTTCCTTGAATTCTATATATATCTTTGATATCTGTTTTCGAAACAGTGCATCCGATAGTTTTTGTAAGGTGAATTACCATATTAATGAGGTCCTCTTTAGACTCGTTTGTGATAAATTTTGGCACATTTTTTATCTCAATGTTTGTCTTCCTGAATCCTCTTTGTAAATCTTCCACCTTATCTTCAAGAAACGCGATATATTCCTTGTCCTTCTTTGACTCCATTTCTAACTTTTCTATCCTTTTCTGGAATTCGATGTTTTGTGCGGTTAGGAATTCTATGGATTTTTCTATATTGTGGTTAGTTTCCTTAATTTCCATAACAACAGAGGTTATTTTTTCTAGTTCACGTCCATGGTTGCTTAGCAGGGAAGTTATGGATTTCATTATTTCCTCCTTAAAAGAACTCATTTCATTTTCTACGTCAATTGTATCTCTTCTCCTCTTAGTTCGCTGCGTGATAAAATTCGGTGGAGTAACGACATCACCGTGGTCAGGTCGGTTAATATTTGGATCAGACATAGATTTGTCCATCTTAGATTCAGAAACTGTTGAGCCTCGCGAAAATCCAATATATCAGGGTAACATAAACTCGATGTGGCGGCTCAACCAAACCTGCAATGCACTTTAAAGTTCAGCGCGCAATGTACGTTGTGGGCGTGGTCTGGGATGACGTACTTGTAGGTCAGCAACTAGTAACGATGCGTACGTGTGCGTGTCACCACACCAAACAACTGGTTTACGATGACGCGTTCTATCGTCGTATGCGCAAAATAGGTAAAGTTTGCTTACAGTTCAATAATATGTTCCGGCCAGACGGTACCAGGGTAGCAGAAGTAATACGATGATTTAAGGTGATGCCTTTCAGTCAGCTAGGTAACGCTGCGTCAGTAGATGGCGTTACTTCTGCAGTTTTCGTATTTTTTTCCATTTATTCGTTTAGTGTTGAGTTCTGACCCAGTGAAATGTTAGGTGGCGAAATATTACATACATTATCTTTAAGTTAAGCTACAATTTTGAAGTATTTACTGAAGATATCATATTGAAACATTGCATCAAAAGTTGATGTCATTTCAATTTGTGTACAAACACGAAGCTGTCACACACACATGCGAACTAGGTTAGCTATTAAAAGAGATGCATAATTTGAAGTCTACTTCTAACTTCTAAATGGCGCATTTGGTAAAGCAGTAGCCGCCATTCTTAAGGTTCACGGTTCAAACCCAACTGCATGTTTTAATTGTTTTTACTTTTTGTATTTTTTTTACAATTGAATTTGGCGAACCCGTCTATTTGTTACGGAATTTTCAAAAAGTATCACTTTTACCAATAATATTATAATTAAGTATACAATAATTTACTTTGCACTAAAGTACCTTCCGTAATTTCCGTATTTTTTATTTTGTAAAATTCTAACAGGCATTAATCGCATCAGTGAACATGCGGCTAACTAAAAAACTACTGAACGGATTTTCATACGGTTTTCACCAATGAGTAGAGTGATTCATGGGCGTGCTTTAGGGTTTATAATTTATACAAGTATTTTTTTTTTGTATAAAATGGTTCAAAAATGATGATGAATGTCAAACATAATTATCGTTACAAATATAGCCGACTTGGAGCTTTCGGCGAAAACGCTGCCTGAGCCCATTGAGATATAACAAAACAACGTATGGTTGAATTGTTCCTTTTTTGTAGGTATACCGAAAAGTCCACAATATGTCATAATAATTATATTGTGTATAAAGAATTGTGTATATGTATTATATGATTTTACAAATAACGATCACAGTACAGTAATAATAAGGTAGATTTTTCCTAAATTGCGTAGGTTCAAACTTTGTCGCATCGCGTTTGAAAGATGTAATAGCGCTTCAGGACGTCCCGCAAGCACGGCGCTGATGTCGCAGTATCCGCATATAATTATTATGACTTGTCATTTAGTTCCAATAAAATCCGCGGGACTTCATACGTATGTCAGTGACAGCTGGTGATAGCATGCGGGACACTTAGCAGCTAATCGAATTCTATGTTGTTTTCGCGCCCAGTCCAGACGACTTGCAGCGCACTTCTGGACATATATTTACGCGTGGTGTTTATTGTTAGGTTAGTTAGTTCAGGTTAGGACGTCTTTTTATAACGAGGACGTTAAAAAAAGACGAGGCTGGGACGTATTGAAGTAGTATTTCCATATATACGCGGCCTGAAATGGGCTGTTTCGGGGACCTGAACTGGTTGCTGTCGAACTTATTATCACGTTTTCTTGATTAAAATTCATAAATAAGTCAAATAGAAAAAAGAAAAAAGATTTTATTTAGTTTTAGATCTGTCATGATGTCTGTGATGTTTGTTTATTATACATAAGAATTTCAAAATTTATCTTATTTTTTTTCCCAAAGGGCAAGGCAAAGGGAACTATGCCCATACAGCCATGTCTTGTGTTTTTTTTTCTTGATGATGATTAATGAAATGATGAAACCTAAGCCCCCACCCTCGGAGCAGACTCCTACTCCGAACCCCAAACGAAGTAAGCGGCTTGTTGGCGCAAAGCGAAAATAGATAGGTACACTTTGTTTATTGAATATTCCGATTTAATAATACTATCGGGAATGTTTTCCGACTAATGTGATCATTAACCACAAAACACCACTTCGTATTGATTATTTAGATTATTCAATGAAGAAAGCAACCTTCCCGTTCCCGGTCCCACCAAAAAGTCCGCGGCAAAGAGAATATAAATAAATCTGTATGTTGGATGGAAAAACAATTAATTTTGATTATAAATGACTACTTTTTTTTTTTTTGTTTTGGTTTTCCCCGAAGGGTAAGGCAAAGGGAACTATGCCCATACAGCCATGTCTGACGTATTTTTTTTCTTGATGATTAATGAAATGATGAAAGGTGATGATGATGAAACCTAAGCCCCCACCCTCGGAGTAGACTCCTACTCCGAACCCCAAACGAATTAACTCAAAAGTCCGCATAAACTTTTGAGTTATGAAGCGGCTTCCCGACACGAAGCGAAAATAGGCAGATACACTTTGTTCATTGAATACTCCAATATAATAACACTCGCGAATGTCTTCCGACTAACTTAATGCGATCATTAACCACAAAACACCACTTCGTGTTAATTATTTAGATTACTCAACGAAGAAAGCAACTGTCCCGTTCCCGTTTCCCGCCGAAAAGCCTATAAATGACTACTATTTAGGCCGGCAAATGCAACAACTTCTTTTTTGATTTGGTTTTCCCCGAAGGGTAAGGCAAAGGGAACTATGCCCATACAGCCATTTCATTTTATGTATTGATTTTTTATTATAATATATGTCCTCTTTTAAAACACGGTACTTACTCATTATTTAAAAATGTTTAAATAATATACGTTATTACAAAAATATTTTTCCAATATTCCTTTTCTCAGATTGTAGTATTATTAGTTTTTTATTTATATTTATTCTCTTCATACAAAATCTCTTTATAAATTGTCACTGACATTCTATTACACTTGTCAAGTAGTCAAAGCCTTTAGAAAAAAAAAAAACTATCACGCACACAAACTAACATTGACACCTCTACACGTTCAGCAAATACACTGTAATCTGCACCACTACAAATGTAGAATTGATCAAAATTGAGGGTCTGAAAAATGGTACTTCTCGTATTCGGACCCTAAATTTTTGTTAGTTTGCGAAAATAATACACCAAAATATTACTATTTATCGGTTTTATAACAATATTCCTCTATCCGTTTTCCTGTAGCACTGCATCAACTTTTGTATGGAAAACGAATCACCTTAACTTCGCGCCGCTCAGTACAGCTCTTCGCGGTTATGCACTCCTATTATTTTGTTGGAATTTAATTTGGTGGATTTTAATTTAGAATTTAAAATAAAAATGAAATGGGGACTGCACACGTTTACTCTGTTCAGAGGTCCGGGGGAAGAGAGGACATTTTCACTAAGTTTTCGACAATGTCCCCGTCGGAATCAAACCCGGACCTCCAGATCGTGAGCCTAACGCTCTAACCACTAGACCACGGAGGCTGTTATTTTTAATTCTATTTCTGTGTAATAGTTATTTATGATTGCTTTGTATACCTATATATATTTTTTTAAATCTTTATTTCAGGCTCAGACCCATAACATTACAATTAAAAATCAAACACATAAGGGAAAAAAAAATACAAATCTATAACTAAAATACTTAATTGCAAATTTTAAAATTATTTTTGTCAAGCTTAGCTTCTACAATCTTGTTCAGCTGTTATAATGTGTCACAAGTTGATGAATACATATTTCTCTCTCTCTCTCACACACACACACACGTTTAAATGACAATAGTGCCCATTTAGGCAATCTCTAACATAATTTGACAGGACTAAAACTTCTTTATCTCTTTCTTGCCCTTATTGTAAGTGAGGGTCGGCACTAGCTTAAGAGCTGTCAAACTAAAATTAGATTAAGTTTGTGTCTGTCAGAATGAAGGCATAGTCCGAATATAAAATAATTCTTTGATCACAGGTCGGACACTTCATACAAAAATCTTTAGCCTAACGCGCACTTGCCAGCAAGACAAACTCTCCGCACGCTACTGGACTCCTTATCATGGCTTACGGCCATTTAAAGTGAGACCCAGGTTTTTAGGGTTCCGTAGCCTAATGGCAAAAAACGGAACCCTTATAGATTCGTCATGTCTGTCCGTCCGTCCGTCCGTCCGTATGCCACAGCCACTTTTTTCCGAAACTATAATAGCTATACTGTTGAAACTTGATAAATATGTGTATTCTGTGAACCGCATTAAGGTTTTTACGCAATGATAGAAAAAAAAACAATAAATTTTGGGGGTCCCCATACATAGAACTGAAACTCATAATTTTTTTTTCATCAAAACCATACGTGTGGGGTATCTATGGATAGGTCTTCCAAAATGGTATTGAGGTTTCTAATATCATTTTTTTTCTAAACTGAATAGTTTGCGCGAGAGACACTTCCAAAGTGGTAAAATGTGTGTGTGTCCCCCTGTACCTTCTAAAATAAGAGGAGGATAAAACTAAAAAAAAATATATGATGTAGATTAGCATGCAAACTACCAACGAAAATTGGTTTGAACCAGATCTAGTAAGTTTTTTTTTTTTTAATACATCATAAATCGTAAACCTTAATTTACTTTTATATTATGTTACTTGCTGTTACGGAACCCTTCATGGGCGAGTCCGACTCGTACTTGACCGCTTTTTTTTTTGGAAGAGAGGTAAATCCAGCTCGGCACCGATATGAATTTGCGCGGGGAGGAGGAGATACTTTGTCGCGGTCGTTTTATCGATTCTGACGATACACTTATGTCGTCAAAATACGAACAGAATCACGTGCCACGCATATTAGGGAAAAAGCAAACTTATCGATTTCGACAAAATTTATTGAAGCGATCGACAATTTTATCCGGTTGATTGAGGGGAGGCCTGTGCCCAGCAGTGGGACGTATATAGGCTGTTTATGTACACATGTTAGCCCTGCAGGTCGCTTGATCGTGAGATCAAAGAGCAGTTTGAATAAATAAAAGTAACGTTATTTTAGGGTGTAACAGGAAAATGTATTAAACCAACAATTTGAGGAGCTCAAAGTAAGAAGAAACTTAATAACAGTCATTTTGCCGGCTTCGTTACAAATGTTTCTCTTTTCTAATAAAAAAGAAAAAACAATTAAGAAACACGTGCCAAGCACCGAAATAATAACTTTTTATTTTTGTAATTTCAACGGAAAATTCTGCGTTTTAGGCACTCCACCGCATATAAAATGGGTAAAAATACTAACGATAATTTCGCAATTTGGGAATAGTTATGTAACACAATTTCACGATTATACTCCCAATTAAGTAAGATGATCCGTGCTTCGGAAGACACGTTAAGCTGGTGGACCCGGTTACTACTTACTGATGTAAGTAGGTACGTCTTCACATGAGTCACGTCAAGGGCCTTTGGTTGATGAGGTTGGTAATCCACCTCACAACCCACACGATAGAAAAATGAAAACCGGCGAACACTGACATTTAACAAGAATACTACCTACATTTGTACTTCTATGTATAAAAACTATTTCCTAAGATATTGGCGCTAATTCCTGTTAACACCATCTAATTTTATTTTAAGATATATCTGTCATTTTCTTATCCGCCGAAAAGAAAAGGGACGGGTAATCGCCAAGCATAAAATTTATGGAACACACGTCAATTTTAAACACAAATCTAAAAATTTTACATCAGTCAATATTAGTCTACTAACATTAGGATTAAGTACTATGTTACTAACATCTATGGACAATAGTCTGAAAATAAAGATTTTGAATTGAATTGAATTGAATAACCCGACACAGTTAAGTATACAGCACGTCAAACGGATTGCATACCAGCGACATACCTTTTTGATTCGCCCGGGTTATTCATTTATTTACTCATCCTTCCTAAATTTATCATCCGTCCCTTTCCTTTTCGACGGATATGAAAATGACGGATATAACTTAAAATAAAATTAGGCGGTGTCTGCAGGAATCGGGGCCATTGTTTATATTATAACAAAAAGCGCATGACGTCATTAAATGATATTTTTAGCATAATGCCCTTTTAAAGACAAATTGTTTCTATACCAAGTAAAAGGACAGTAATTTAGTTATTAAATTGATTCCCTAAGGAGGCATGAGAGTGGATGAGCCTGAGACATGGCCTTGCATCAATATAAGTAATAGAATACAAGTACACTGAATCGATATTCTTGCGGTTGACGTCGAGTTGAGTTGTAACCAGAACACTGCGATGTGAAATATTAAAAATAAAAGTTTAAAAACTAACCAACTACATAAAAATCATGCATAAAACATAAACAGCCTATATACGTCCTACTGCTGGGCACAGGCCTCCCCTCAATCAACCGGAGGGGGTATGGAACATACTCTACCACGCTGGTCTACTGCGGGTTGGTGGAGGTGTTTTAACGGCTAATAGCCGGGACCAACGGCTTAAGTGCCCTCCGAAGCACGTAATCACCTTATTTTTTCAGACAATCAGGTGATTCAAGCCTGTAAATTCCTTACCAAACAAAGGACAGTCTCCAGATCGTGAGCCTCACGCTCTAACCACTAGACCACGGAGGCTTTACGGAAAAACCACGCTCTGAAAAGTGGTCGTATGCCAATCTGTCCTAAGTGTTGTTGCATACGACCACAGTTATCTACGAAACATCACTATTCGAAAGAATTTTACAGAAATACACGAGTACATCCTACTTTTTGGGATACTTAGTTTTTTTATTGTCACTTTTCCGATGCGCGTAGCTCGAAAACGGGTGGGAATTCAGAAAAGCGTATAATAACAATGTAGGAAATTATATGACCTTTCCTTTCATTCAATGGCAGAACAATTTTCTCTAGGACGCATCGTTTTTGAGATATAAGCGAAAAACCCAAAAATAGGACTCCCTCCACCTCCGCCGAAGTCGGGTAAAAATATTGATTCAAAGCCGAAAACGTGTTGGGTCTACTAAACTTGATCAAGCGGAAACACTGTCAGAGTAGACTCCATTCAAGAATGTAGGTTCCTATAAGGCAGTATAACAAAACATTATGTGGGTAGGTTGGTTCTGTTTAGTTATTTAAAATATGTGCCCGGAAAATACAAAGGACGAGTATATATACGTAGACAAAACACACATTAGTACACTATTAACGCTTTGTTTCATATTTAAAAACATAAAACTTAATATTACTTTGTCAACACATGTTAAGGCCATAAATCGCTAGTGAATGTGTATGCAATAAATTGCTTTTATTTTATTATTACTATTACATAATAATGGAACGGCTTCCGTGGTCCAGTAGTTGACCGTTGGGCTCACGATCCGGAGTCCCCAGGTTCGAATCCCGGTGGGGACATATCACAAAAATCACTTTGTGATCCCTAGTTCGGTTAGGACATTACAGGCTGATCACCTGATTGTCCGAAAGTAAGATGATCCGTGCTTGGGAAGGCACGTTAAGCCGTTGGTCCCGGTTACTACTTACTGATGTAAGTATGTAGTTGTTACATGAGCCATGTCAAGGGCCCTTGGCGGCTCAATCATAACCCTGACACCAGGGTCGATAAGGTTGGTATTCCACCTCACAACTCACACGATAAGAAGATGACATGATTTAAATATTTTGAGAATTTATTAATAGCTAATATAATAACTATTAGTGTTATTTAAACAGCTATCATAAATATTAAAACTAATGATTTGGCACGTACATTTGTAGACATTTTTCCTCAATCTGAGGACTACAGATCTATTTAGCAACTTAGTTAAATGAGTTACTTTTTACAAAACGTCAAAACTAAAATTGTCTATTGAATTTGTTTGGAAATACTGAGCTGTTTGTCATCGAACTCAATTCGAAAATAAGCCAAATAGAAAAAATATTTTTTTGTCATATTTACAATTAGGTAATCTTCGTCCCAGCAAAACACCCCATTTCTATGAATTCTCCTAATAACTGGTCATGCGTGAGCGCATTGTCCACGCATGCGCAGATAAAGTAATCATCAATGTTTGCTGTAGACGAGACGATACTGTTATATCATTGGGGTCAAACATTACGAATAGGTAGGTATACTTAGATATTAAAGTCACAATGTCTAGAATAGGCATTACTTACCGACGTTTTAGAAGATAAGCTATTTAAATACCAAAATTATTTGTTTTTTCATCCCTAATAAGTACCCAGTGTTGAGACACGATTTCCTTCCATTTATTATCTAGTTGTGGTCTAGTGGTTAGAGCTTTGGTCTCGCGATTTGGAGGTCCCGGGTTGGATTCCCGTTGGGAACATATTACAAAATTCACTTTGTGCTCCTTAGTAATTCTTCGCTTCAATGTGGTTAATTTCAGAGCAATTTTTTCACTTCCACATAAGACACGAAGTTCGCCTTCTCTTTAATCTGTTCCATGTAAACTCTTCTTGGTCTTCCCCTTCCTCTTTTTCCTTGTAGCTTTCCTTCTATAATGTTTATTAATAAATTCGTCGTGTCTTATTAAGTGCCCAATCATCTCGCCTCTTCTGTCCTCAATAACTCTCAATTTTTGTCTCTTTTCCCTTACTCTTACTAGCACTTCCTCATTTGTAACCCTTTCTGTCCAACTTATTCTTTCCATCCTCCTCCAATGCCACATTTCAAAGGCCTCGAGTCTCTCTCTGTCTTTCTGTGTAAGTGTCCAAGTTTTCTATTATTTATATTATTAAAGTCACATTGTAATCCCTAGTTTGGTTAGGACATTACAGGCTGATCACCTGATCACATGATGTCCAAAAAGTAAGATGATCCGTGCTTCGGAAGGCACGTTAAGCCGTTGGTCCTAGTTTCTACTTACTGATGTAAGTAAGTAGTCGTTACATTAGCCATGTCAGGGGCCTTTGGCGGCTTGATAATAACCCTGACACCAGGGTTGATGAGGTTGGTAATCACCTCACAACCCACACAATAGAAGAAGAAAGAAAAAAACGTAATAAGTGGAGTATGTTTAAATTATGTTCAGTCCAATATGAGGGACTATCTATGTAAGTAATCTGGTAAACCGTAAATGTATAGTAATAAATACCACATTAGGTACTTAAATAAATAAACAAAAAATACTTGGATAATATTGAAATCTAATCAGTGTATGGTTTGATATGATACTTAAGGATACTTGCTTCTGACAAACTGCTGATAAGGTCGTTTTCCTGTTGATCTTATATCTGTGCATAGTTATCTTGAGGGTCAAGGTCAATTATTGAAGTAGTAGAGTTATGATCACTCATAAAACATATTATTGGCACACCCCTGGGCCATAGAATAAGGAATGTTACGTAGAACGGCGACTCTCCGCTCCCCACCAGCGGCTGAGCTAGGTTTACCTCACCCCCTGTCTTACTTTACTCTTCAATTGTATGGGCGTCAGACGTCACACACACAGATGCGCGTGTACGATTATGTCTGTAAAACGAGGTGTTTTGTATGAAGTGTTCGGGGTGTGCCCAAAGGCAAATTTCGTCTATACTTTCTCAGAATGAGAGAGAGAGAGAGAGAGAGAGAGAAATGTTTATTTTGCAATGAATGGAAGTTGGTATGGGACATAAAATACAAATTACAGCATTTATAATTAATTGCATATCGCGAAGTAAGTCAAGTTATGTCCTAACACAGGATCTACGGTGAATAGTCATTCAAGTTTCATGAAATTTTGCAAGAAATTGTTGAAAGATGTCTTCATGTGTAGTGTCTGCATAAAACAAGTTTTTTTTGTATGAAATGATCGGAGTGTGCCTTTACTTAATGTACGTACCTATTGTTGCAGCGTGAGGCTCGTGCGCTGCGGAGCTTGATGCGCGGGCGCGCGCCGCGCTGGCGCGTGGCGGCGGGCGGCGCCGGCGCACTGCTGGCGCTGGCCGCGCTGGCCACCGCGCTGACCTGGCAGACCATCTTCGATGCTGTGCTCGCCTCGGTGAGTAGCTGCCAGACTGATTTTCAGACTGATCCTGTGGCCGGTCATACTTTGGACTCGCACTGATGCAAATTCGTCTCGAGTGAAGACATACCTAGGTTATGAATACACGGGGAAAATTTGTACGTGCACGTGAATAGAATAGAATACAAATGTTTTATTGCGACTATGTGTTCGTACAAATTGTGGTGTTATAAAAATACAGAAGTAAGTATTATAGTATCAACATGGACCCGGTAAGGGCACTGCAACTGGTAGAGAGGACAACATACTTAATTATTAGTCAGCGATACAATTTGTATTTATTATACTTACTATATTTTATCAATATTATTGCACTTATATTTTAAGTATTGTTTTATATGTTTATTATGATTTAATTTATAAAATATTATTAAAATTTATTCATTTTAGTTTATCATTTATATATTCATTGACTGTGTAATAGCTTTTAGTGATAAGTAGTAGCTTTAGTTGTTTTATAAAAGAATTAACGTTGGTTTCATTTTTAATAGTATCAGGAAGGTGGTTATATATTTTGATTGACATAACTAGTGGGCTATTGGTGTGCAGTGCTAGACGGGAGGTGGGTAGCATCAGTCTGTCTTTATATCTTAAGGAGTGACCAGTGGACATATCGCCTCGACGTTTAAAAAAATTAGGATATTTTCTAACAAATTTACAAGTTTCTAATATATAAATGCACGTCAATGTAAGAAGTTCGTGTTTGCGGAAAAATGGTTTACAGGAATCCTTTTGTTTTATATTGACAAGTATTCGGACAAGCTTTTTCTGTATCGTAAATAGTGCAGGTGCTTCTGTACTGTTTCCCCATAATATTACACCGTAGCTTAGCCAGGAGTAAGCGTAAGCATAATAAGTTGTTAAAGCTGTTTCTAGGTTTGTGGTCTTTTTAACTTCAGTCAAAGCATATGAGAATTTAGAAAATTCCAATCTATGTATGTATCTATATTTAAACCGAGAAGGGTGAAATTATTAACTACCTCTAATTGTGTGTTGTTAAATGAAATATTTACGTGTAATGGCTGTTTTTGGTAAGGGTGGAATGTAATTATTTTAGTTTAGTGTACGTGTTGACAGATTATTTTTACAGAAGTGACTGCCTGTCGACCTTCCAATCCGTGAAGAGAAAACCAGCCCAACACAGGTTAGGTCACATACCTCCGACACGCATTTCTCGGGCATGAGGGTTTGAGGTTTCCTTACGATGTTTTTCTTCACCGCTGAGCACGTGATAATCATTTGACAATAATAGTTACCCAATCCCCCCGATTCCCTCTCCGGTTGATTGAGGGGCGGCCTGTGCCCAGCAGTGGAATCAGAATCAAAATCATTTATTCAACGTAATTATCATGGATAAACTTGTTGAAGGTCAATGTAACATTTTTGAATTTACGTCATTTCGCAAGGTGTTATGGCTGAGGAGAAGAAATGACAAGAAACTGCAACAGCAACACATCTTTTAAATCAATGAGGATATACATTACAAGTTATTTAATAACTAGAGGAACACATTCAATACCAGACATTTTTATCATTTAGGTAATCATTAATCTTATAATAAGCCTTTATTTTATTCTCTGACAAATTTAAAATATTATCTGGTATTTTTCTAGTGGGACGTAGTTACTTAACACGTTGACAGTCCAGTGATCCATATACGGGTCATGACGGATTAGCTCCATACGGCCGTGACCCATACATGGGTCCCTAAGACACGACCGGATACACATTAAGGGCGGGTGCTCCATGTAATTTAGCAGATTTGTTTTACAGTATGTTTAATGAATCCTACTTTTCACCTGTTTGAAGCCTGAGTAACTGAAAGTTTAGTAAAAATATTCAAATAATCAAACACTGAAGTAATATTTACATCACATTTTACAAGCCGGACTTGCAAGGAAGTCAAAACATTTTGTATGGTGACTGTCAATGCGTTCCACCACCATTATCAGCCCATTAACGTCCCCACTGCTGGGACACGGGCCTTCCCTATGGATGGATAGGGAAATCGGGCCTTAAACCACCACGCGGGCCCATTGCGGATTGGTGGTTATTAACGACTGCTAATGCAACGGGGACCAACGGCTTAACGTGCCTTCCAAAGCACGGAGGAGTTCGAGATGAAAACTTTTTTTTGCGGTCACCCATCCTATGACCGGCCTTTGCGAAAGTTGCTTAACTTCAACAATCGCAGACCGAGCGCGTTTACCGCTGCGCCACCGAGCTCCTCAATCAGTGCGTTTATCACTTTCAATCCTCGCTGTCTTCATATATATCGGTCACGGGCATTTAGCACTCATTACACGCATTAGGCTCAGACTACGATAAGCCCCTGCCAACCCTTACAAGCGCAGGCTGCATGATGCAACCCTGGTCAGAGAAATGTTCAGACAGACTTGCATCAGATAGGCCTAATTGAATTGTGTGGGCTTCAACCCTGTTGCTAAGATTAAGATTATGATTCAGTAAAGCAGTTATTATTTAATTTAAATTTCACGACATTACAGTATCAGGTGATCAGCCTGTGAAGTCCTAACCAAACTAGGGATCACACAGCGATTTTTGTGATATGTCCCCATCGGGATTCGAACCTGGGCCTCCGGATCGTGAGTCCAACGCTCAACCACTGGACCACAGAGGCTATTCTCACCCGTTATAAAAAGTAAAGTCAACAAGCCTGGGGGGGTCTATATTAAAATCCATAATTGAAAAACCATTGAACTATATTGAAAATCCGTAATCATTTAAATGCATAATCATTAAAATCCATAACTTTAAAATATATATATTTAAAATGTATATCTTTAATATACATAATGTCAATATAAATAATGATTAAAAATATATAATTAACACCCTTAATTTTAGTACCCATAAAAGTTGGAACCCATACTCTTAATATAATGCAAATAATAAAACAGTTTGATGACGAATATGACGATATTATTGTAAATGTTGATTTTACCATTAGGTACCACTCTTTCAATTTATTCATACCTACCTAGTACAACTACAATCTGTAATGCTGTCTTTTTTTTTTTTTTTTGACGTGACTTATTGTAGATTTGCCGCAGATGGCATTAACTACTTGGCCGGACAAATGGGGAGCGCTGAAGGGGTATTAACTACATAATTATTATGTTAATATTATGGATTTGCAGATTTATTGTTTTATAAGCTATGAATTTTAAAGTTATAATTTTTAAAATTATGGATTTTCATTAATATGCGTAATAATGATAATTATATATTTTTAAGTTATTCATTCTAATTGGTATGCAAATTACAGTTATGTCAAGTCTGGGGGCCTACCGGCTAATTCGCCGAACTTCGGCGACTTGAAAACGATTCAGATAAATCGAAGTTCGGCGTTTGGTACCGGGTAATTTCCGATGTTCATCTGTTATGGATTTTCAAAATAGGGTTATTAATTTTATGCAACTTAAGGGACACCCCATTCTCACCCGTTATAAAAAGTAAAGTCAACAAGCCTGGGGGTGCCAACTGGGGGCGAATCTCAGTTCGCGACGCCGGCGTCGTCTGAAAGGATTATATTTGAAAGAATTATCAATCCTTATACCCTAGTGGCCTCAAACAGCCTCCGTGGTCTAGTGGTTAGAGCGTTAGGCTCACGATCTGGAGGTCCGGGTTCGATTCCCGATGGGGACATTGTCGTAATCACTTTGTGAGACTGTCCTTTGTTTGGTAACGACTTTTCAGGCTTGAATCACATGATTGTCCGAAAAAGTAAGATGATTCCGTGCTTCGGAGGGCACGTTAAGCCGTTGGTCCCGGTTACTACTTACTGATGTAAGTTAGTAGTCGTTACATGAGCCATGTCAGGGGCCTTGGGCGGCTGAATGAAACCCTGACACCAGGGTTGATGGGGTTGGTAATTCACCTCGCAACTCACTAATATAGGTTGTTTATGTATACCCTAGTGAGCGTTGGCTCTCCGTGCTACCTCCATTCATAGTAGTATGAATATGTGTTAATCCGTTTTGGCCTTCGATCCGTGACACCTAGGATCCAACCTCGCCCTTGACGCCCCCACTATACGCGGCCACGTGAACGATATCAACCAAATTGCGTTAAATTCAATTAGTCAATGCTCACGTGACACGAAGCCTTACTATAACCGCCATTCACTAAGTTCTGTGAACGTATTATATTAATTAGGTGTCTATTAAACCGTGATACTCTTCTCTTCTATCGTGTGGGTTGTGAGGTGGAGCCGCCAAAGCCCCTAACATGGCTCATGTAACGACTACTTATATATAAATAGTAGCCGGGATCAACGGTTTAACGTGCCTTCCGAACCACGGATCTTCGGACCGTGATACTGTTCCTGGCAGACACCTACTTACTTTACAGTTCTTCCAGAATATCTCTCGGCATATCATCATTATCCGTTTTTCACAGGGTCCGCTTACCTAACCTGAAGATTTGACAAGTCCGGGTTTTACAGAAGCGACTGCATGTCTGACCTTCCAACCCGCGAAGGGAAACCCATCCCAATACAGGTTAGGTCACATACCTCCGAAAATGCATTTCTCGGGAATGTAGGTTTCCTCACCGCTGAGCACGTGATAATCATTTATGATCCAAACATGAATTCGAAAACAAATTCGACAACCATTGGTTTAGGCCTGTGCTGGATTCGAACCTGCGACCTTAAAGTGAGAGGATAGCGTTCTACCAACTGGGCCACCACAACTTCGCACGGCTTAGGATAGTTAATCATATCTATTCAGTTTAATTAGTAACCAAATGTGGCTGCAAGTGGTCCTTACGTATTTTTTACGTAACTTCCATCTTCTTATCGTGTGGGTTGTGAAGTGGAATACCAGTCTCATCAACCCTGGTATCAGGGTTATGATTGAGCCGCCAAACGCCCCTGACATGGCTCATGTAACGGTTACTCACTCACATCAGTAAATAGTAATCGGGACCAACGGCTTAACGTGCCTTCCGAAGCACGGATCATCTAATTTCGGACAATCAGGTGATCAGCCTGTAATGTCCTAACCAAACCAGGGACCACAAAGTGATTTCTGTGATATATCCCGTCGGGATTCGAATCGGAGCTTCCGGATCGTGAGTCCAACGCTCAACCACTGGACCACAGAGGCCACAGAGGTTACTTCCATAAATAGCAACGACATCGTCCTATATTAAATAATCTTTAAACATTCCTAAATATATCAATCCTCAGTCAGCTGACTGCTCGACCTACTTCAAGATGTGTCCCTTAGGATTCAGTGACATCGGAGTTGGATGACAAATTGGTTACTCTTATGTAATACATAGATACATATATAAAGTCAGACTTAGCGTTTTCAATTTTATACTCTTCCCTCTTTCTTTCTTTTTTTCTTTTTTTTTTCGTTTTTCTTAAAGTAGCATGGAGAGTATTTTAAATGCTACACCGACAAGAGCGTGACTCTTAAATTGATGATGATGACTCTTTCCCATTTCGCTCTGTTTGGCGGTCTATGTGGTCGTTTCTGTGTGTAAAAACCCGGACCTGTCAAAACTTTCGTTGTGACGTTTCGTAAAATGTATCTCATTTGACTAGGTTGTCAAGTAACCTATTACGACCTTTGATTACGACACGGTCGGGGTGAAAAGCAGCTGAATGCAGACAATAAAGTAAATACAACAAATAAATCAACTCAGAATCATGGTCTAAATCATCCCCGTCAGTAATTGTTACGGTGTCACTAACACCCACACGTGCTTGTATGGCTACCTGTATGTACTTGTACCGGATGTAAGTGACATCGTAACGAATACTGAGAGGAATGATTCAGGATATTATTCTGAGTTAATATCAAGTGGTTTCAAAAAATCTAAAAAAGATCATGAATTTTGCTACGGAAAATTCCACTTGATATCAACTCAGAATCACGGTCAGAATCATCCCTCAAAGTTTTCGTTACGACGTCGTTAACACCCTGTTTTTATATAAATTAAAGTTAAAATATTTAAAACGAATATGAGTAATGAGGAGCTCGGTGGCGCGAGGAGCTCGGTGGCGCAGCGGTAAACGCGCTCGGTCTGCGATTGTTGACGTAAAGCAACTTTCGCAGAGGCCGGTCATAGGATGGGTGACCACAAAAAAAAAAAAAGTTTTCATCTCGAGCTCCTCCGTGCTTCGGAAGGCACGGTAAGCCGTTGGTCCCGGCTGCATTAGCAGTCGTTAATAACCACCAATCCGCACTGGGCCCGCGTGGTGGTTTAAGGCCCGATCTCCCTATCCGTCTATAGGGAAGGCCCGTGCCCCAGCAGTGGGGACGTTAATGGGCTGATGATGATGATAAGTAATGATGTTATTTGGATTGTCCGGCAAATAAGTGCCTAACAGGTGACTGTTACACAACAGTTGGTGATATTTGTTATTGAGCCTCGTGAACTTGACATTCATTTCCACGGATATAGTGGAATTAGTTATATAACGGCCTCCGTGGTCCAGTGGTTGAGCGTTGGGCTCACGATCCGCAGGTCTTGGGTTCGAATCCCGGTGGGGACATATCACAAAAATCACTTTGTGATCCCTAGTTTGGTTAGGACATTACTGGCTGATCACGTGATTGTCCAAAAAGTAAGACGATCCGTGCTTCGGAAGACACGTTAAGCCGTTGGTCCGGTTACTACTTACTGATGTAAGTAAGTAGTCGGTCCATGAGCCATGTCAGGGGCCTTTGGCGGCTCAATAGTAACCCTGACACCAGGGTTGATGATGTTGGTAATTCACCTCACAACCCACACGATAGAATAAGTTATATAACATACTTAAACGTACCTATTTCGTAACGGCTCTCCTCTCGAGAACGTGGTTCTTAGAAATGTTATTATGGATCATGTTTGTCAGAATTCCTTGTTATGTATTTGATAAGTAACTTAATATAACATCACGCGTGTATCCCCGAAGGGGGAGGCAGAGGTGTAATATATACACCCACTTCTCGCCAGCTAAGTTTAAGTCCCATGTATATGCGAGCCTATTGTCATTAATCCTGGAAACCACATTGTATCAATTGTCTATGAATTGGATTCCGAGCCAATTTTAGTGCTCCATGCTGCGAATCACATATACACACATAGGTACCATCTTCAACACACATAAACCCAAGATCCTTGAGAAAGTCCTTCATCAAAGATTGGACACCTATTTGCAATCTATCGATTTTATCTCAGATCGCCAGTTTGGGTTTAGACCAAAGAGCAATACCCTAGCTGCAACCATCGACTTAGTAACAAGTATAAGACTTAACGTTGATAGTAAGAACATAGTTCTTGGTGTTTTTATTGACTTAAAAAAGGCATTTGATACCGTCAGTCATGATTTACTAATGCAAAAGCTCGAAGGAATTGGTTTGGAGGGTGCTGCGCTGAAAATGTTCGATTCTTACCTTAAGGATAGACAACAAATTGTAAAAATTAACGGTCAACAAAGTCTAGCTTTACCAATTACATTCGGAGTACCGCAGGGATCTATTCTGGGCCCACTGTTGTTTTCAATATACGTCAATGACATTAACGACATAGGCATGCATGGCCACATAACCCTTTATGCAGATGACACATGCCTATTTTACTTTGGACCATCTATTCATGACATAGTTGCACGAGCTCAAAAAGATCTTGATACATTATCTAGCTGGATGAAACGTAATTTACTAACCATCAATATAGCAAAAACATCATTTATAATATTTGCAGGAAAAAATAAAAGAATTCCCACGTTCACACCATTGACAATTGAAAGTGTTCCTATCCAAGAAAAAAATCAGGAAAAATATCTGGGCCTTTACATTGATAGTCGCTTAACATTTAATTCACATATAGATCACATCAAAAAAAGACTGGCTTCCTTGATGGGAATGTTACGTAATATGGTTTGCTGTATACCGCGCAAGATACGTTACACTATTTACAACTCATTAATAAAATCACATCTTATTTATCTAATTGAAATATGGGGCGGTACATGTAAAACGAAAATAGCTAAACTGCAAGTCGCTCAAAATAAACTTATCAAACTGTTATTTCATTATCCGTACCTCACTTCAACGGCTAAGATATATAAAGAGACAGCCCTAATGACTTTAAAACAACTATACGTTTACCATACTTGCATTCTCGTACGGAAGGTGATAAACAAAAGCATACACACATCGATAACATTCATACAGTCAAAACAAATACACAAGCGCTTGACACGACGAGCCAGTTTTATTGTTCTACCCAAGACTCGGACCAACTATGGCAAAAAAATGTTTACTTTTGACGGAGCAAAGCTGTATAATAACCTACCTAAACACATAAAAAAGGCAGACTCATTCACCACATTTAAAACCAAACTTGCCCAATATATATCTACAAACAAATATTAATCTTCACTTCAAAACTATTGGTGTTTAAAATACCTAGGTGGATTCGGTGAATGTGTCGTTGTTTTCTTAATATTCTACTGTATCTGTGAGGTGTCATAATATTTGACTCACCTACATTTTATTGTTATAACTTTTTTCTCATATAAGTGACATTGTATGTCTTGTGTTGAGAAATAAATATTCTTTAAACCTAAAGTATAATGGTTTTAAGTTTACGCGGTTATTATCATAATTAAAACACATAATAACGGGTTCTTACCACGTTTATAGCAGGGATATGAGACTCCCGATATTTCGACACTGTTGCAAGTGCCATGATCACGGGATGACTCCAGGTCATCCTCCGGGTCATCATCATGACACTTGCAACAGTGTCGAAATATCGGGAGTCTCATATTCCTATTTTAAACGCGGTAAGAACCCGTTATTACGTGTTTTAATAGAGTATAAGTCTAGAAAGAAAACTATGATCTCCAGTTTCACTCCCAGCTCGCCTAGCGGCGGGGCCCATGCGTCCCGATCATTATTTAAGAGTTAAAGGATTTTGTGACGTAATTCATGAACATTTTATTATAATGTTATTGGGGTTTGGGAGTGTTGGGACGGTATAATCGTTTTCGTTTGACACCCTCGCATAATTGGAATCAAACATCACTTAGAAAACATACATAAACAGCCTATACAAGTCCCACTGCTCGGCACAGGACCTCTCAATCAACCGGAGGGGGTATGGAGCATACTCCACCACGCAAAACTATAACTTCACTACATAGTATAAAACAAAGTCGCTTTTTCTATCCCTATATCCCTATGTACGCTTAAATCTTTAAAACTACGCAACGGATTTTGATGCGGTTTTTTTATTAGATAGAGTGATTCAAGAGGAAGGTTTATATATATAATAACATCCATTAAATAGTGGAAAAATACTGTTATTTTTGAGGTTTTTAATGTTATTTCGTAAATAATTTCATTTTTACCTCAGCATTGCACCCGAGCGAAGCCGGGGCGGGTCGCTATATTATATAACTTAAAATAAATTTAGAAGGGATCTGCAGGAATCGTGGCCATTATAGTGACATAGTAACAGGTTACCGTCCTACAATAAGCTGATCTCGTAAACAGAACAATCATTCTGTAACTATAATGTATATTAATTGATATATAAACAAACGTAAGTTTCCGATAGCAACTTTGTTGTTTGTTTTTTTAAACCTCAATTCAATTTTATTTACGTAGATTATATTAATTAAGCAGGTGTGATTCGTAAAAATGCCAATAGGTATAAATGCTAATACATTTTATTTGTTAAACCAGTACAGGCTCGTCGATTGATTAAAGTTAGGTATATCTACCTTATTTAAAATCTTGTTATATAGTTATTGGTCTCCGCTTCTAAATGTTGTTTAATATAACTTGTTTTATTTCCCTCCAGTTCGGCTGATATATATCTATTGACCCCATTGAATCTATAAGCTGTTGATCATCGCCCCACGGCTCAGTTGACCTGTGGTCAAATAGACGGCGTAACACGATCCTAGCAATAAGATATCCCAATTAATATCCACTTGTCAATATTGGAATGGTTGACTCCAATTCTTTGAACCTATTTGATCAGTTCAGGGGGGCAGAATGGCCACATCGGAGCAATTCATCTAAGAAAGCAATATTGCAATTTGACATGTGTTTGCATTGTGCACTTACTTTTATATGTTAAACGTTGTACCGGGTGAGAGCCTTCAGCGCTCCGGCCAAGTAATTAATGCCATCTGCGGCAAATCTACAATACGTCACGTCATAAAAATAAATTAAATAGCAAATTAAAAAAAAAGTTATTGTAGTGCCCTTACAGGGTTCCTGTTTGTGCTTTACATTTAAGACCTCTGTAAAAACATCAGGAATGCAATAAATATCTTATCTTATCTTTAACCCCCCAGCACACCCCGGACACTTCATACAAATAACCTAGTTTTACACAGACACTACACATTGACATTATCGTACACGCGCATCTATGTGTGTGACTATGTTCTAGGGGGGGGAGGTAAACCTAGCTCAGACGCTGCGCTGGTGGGGAGCGGGGAGTTACCGTTCTATACGTAGTATTATTCCCTTATTCTATGCCCCCAGATCCTCAAACCAATAGTGACATCACAGAGTCAGTTAGACAATTAGTACTTTCATAATCATCAATGTTTCCAGACAAGACAGTTGATCGTTGATGTCATCGATTAAGGTCATTAATCGAACGGCACATCAATAAGCAATCACCTTCGCAGCCAATGTTCGCTAATCCTTCTAACGTTTCGGATATTTGGCATTTGACTCTTCTTATTATCGTGTGGGTTGTGAGGTGGAATACCAGCCTCATCAACCGTGGTGCTAGGGTTATGATTGAGCCGCCAAAGGCCCCTGACGTGGCTCATGTAACGATTACTCACTCACATCAGTAAATATTAATCTGTATACAACCTGAAATACTGGATGCAGTATCCACCTAAAAGGTGGCTATTTAAGAACAAGTTTCTATTTTCAAACAATATTTATGACGATTATACCTGAGAGAGGGCAACTGTCAGTACTATTCAGAGGCGGAGGACAGGACAGGCCACTCGCGTCAGACAAAGTACTGCAGGCGGGAGGCAAGAGGGAAACCACTGCCTTATTTTTCAAATCCCGGTGGGGACATATCACGAAAATCACTTTGTGATCCCTAGTTTGGTTATAGGACATTACAGGCTAATCACCTGATTGTCCGAAAGAAAGATGACACGTTAAGCCGTTAGTCCCAGTTACTACTTACTGATGTACGTTAGTAGTCGTTACATGAGTCACGTCAGGGGCCTTCAGTGGCTCAATAGTAACCCTGACACCAGGGTTGATGGGGTTGGTAATCCACCTCACAACCCACACGATAAAGATTTGTCTAACATCAGCTGTTATGCTGTCCACAGCAACTGACGATGACCCCAACGTCTCGCTCGTATCACCAGTGGAAGCAGCCACCAGACTCCATCCCTCTCTACTTCGAAGTCTACCTCTTCAACTGGACCAACGCTGACAAGTTTCCTGAGGAGGTGCCCAACATGGTGCAGCTGGGTAAGCCTGGGTTTTAACATACATTACTAAAAGACTACTTTCTAATTCGGGTAATCAGAGATACATCCATCGCAAGATGAAGTAAGTTTCCTGTATGTGAAGTCTTTAGTAACATGGATTGAGTCTATCGCCTATATATAGTTCGATCATACAGACATAAACTCACGCCTAATAATATTGTTGTAGCGGACCCAACTAGTTGGCCACCTAGTTCCGCTCACATGCAACAGATGGCGCCACATTCAGTAATGCAGTCTTCATGCAGTCGTGAAACGCGATATCGAAGTTTACACAGCAAGACGCATATATACAACTTCCAACACGACACTGTCGGATCGTCGATCCCTAGTCACACTACCAACTTGTGGCTAGCGGGGTACTATGCTCAGTCCGGTACCCCGAAAACATCCTTTGGCGGCAGCACACCCTCGCCGCCAAACTGCTTTACAGGCACTGTTAAGGCAAATGGCTGCTTATGTTAGAGCACCGACCGTAGCCATATTGGCGTGGGTACTCCACTCTATTAACTTTCTGTCTCTATTCCAGGTCCATATCGCTTCCGTGAAGTCCGGCAGCACGTGAACGTGACGTGGCACAACCACAACGGCTCGCTGGCGTACCGTACACTACGCCGGTTCTTCTTTGACGCCGCCACCAGCAACGGCACTTTGAAGGACAACATCACCACGCTCAATGTAATTGCTGCTGTAAGTATTTCAAATGATCCAAGATCTTCGTCCACTGCTTTTCTTAATCTGTAACGATCTTCGAATAGTAGTGAGCAACATCACGGGCCGATATTCATTTTATAAACATCTATTCAATTTAGGGTTAACAGACTGTTCACTCTGCAGAGGCTATCTGGATGCAGAAGAAACAGGAGTGATAGCACTACGGATACAAATCTTCAAAGGATTAGGATCGCTCCACGAAGCCTGTGAAAACCCTAGGAGAGTTCTGAGCTTCTGGAAGGAGTTAGATTGGCCTATGAATCAACAACAGCTGTCTTAGAGTCTAAATGCGGAAATCTGAGCCCACTAACATAACATAATTACTTTCTTCTGCTTATCGTGTGAGTTGTAAGGCGAACCAAACTTACCTTTGACCAGAGTTATTTTTGAGCCGCGAAATGCCTCTGATGGCTAATTACATAAAATGCAAGCCTCTATTAATAGACATAGCAAGCGAATGCAGTCTAAGAGTACAGAGAGAGTCTACGTAAATGTACATCGTCAGGTCCTTGACAATTTATATGCTAAAGCAACAAAAATATTACAAGGGGACAACGGCAAATTAAAAAAAAGTTAGTATATAAACTTCAATCGATGTTATCAAACAAATCTTTCAAAAACCCTCCGTTACATAACCTAACCACGGATTAGGACCCTACAACTTTTAACGACAGCTCAGCGAATAAAAGTTGTGGGATTAAAAAATGTTCACAAAAATCTGTTGTTGCTGCGATGTTGTTATCGTGACCGCTATTACGTAATGATGATGGACTCCCCTTAAACAGTCATATTCGTAAGACGTCAAAAGACAAACGTACAAGTAACCACTTGAACAATGATCGCGAGTCTTTGATCACTTTAAAATATTCCTTGTAAATGTGTGAACAACTAGGGATTGATAACAGACTATTAGATACCGATCCCTGGACTTGGTCACTTTTTGTTTTTAAAACGGTTTGGATTAAAATGTATAATATGGGATTATGCTTATAATTCTGAACATACATAAGCTCACGACTATATCCCAATTGGGGTAGGCAGAGGTACAACGCAAGAGGAACTAAGTACCCACACCTCACCGAGCTTTCTCTAGAACAACGTGATAAGTTGTGAATCGTATCGCCGTCTATAATTGCACACCGTAGAAAAAAATACATTTCATTTTCCAAATTCCTTTCCAGTCAGCCGTCTACAGATCCAGGGACTGGGGCTTCCTCCGCCAGAAAGGCCTGTCCATGGGCCTGGCGATGTTTGGCCAGGGCATCTCCGTATCCAAGCTGGCTGGGGAGATCCTGTTCGAGGGTTACGAGGACCCGCTACTGGACCTGGCTAAAAGTCTGCCACCCAGTGCCACTGGAGGCGCACCGCCTGTAGACCGGTTCGGGTGGTTTTATGGGGTAAGAGTTGTTTTTTGAGAGGGTTGTATATTATTCTATATTTTGCTTGTAAGTCGATTTAAACAAATCTTACACGACCCATCGATTTTATGAATAAATTTTAAAAAATATTTACACCATAAACAAAACAGTTACTTATAGTACAGAAATAGACTAATAACAAACAAAACAAAAATAAAACGGAGTTAAGGGTTATATTAGTTCTTTAATCAAGTTTTTGGACTTAAAGTGCAAGTACGGCACTGTTCCCCAAACGATTGAACATCTTACATCGTGTCCTGCGTGCCCGAACAGCTGCACGCAGGAGGATCGCTGCAGATAGCGCCATACGTGTTGCCAGATTTTGGGCCGATACTATTTAGTTTGTCATCGACACGATAGGAAGAAGATATAAAGTTTCGGCTAGTGTAAGTTCCAATAACACAAGACCAGACATAACACTCGACGTATCCGTAGGGAAGAAGTTGTTAGAAAATACTTCTTCTTCCCTACAGATTCTTCTTCCCTTCCCTCCCCCCCCCAAATCTGTGGTATATCACTCTCAAAATAACTATATTTAATTAAGAATTGTTGTAATTCCAGCGTAACAACTCCCTAGACACTGACGGGTACGTGGAGATATCGACGGGAGTTGACGGGGCGCTGCCGGGGCAGATCCTGCGGTGGAATCACGAAGACCACATCCCCTACTACAGCGGACACTGTGCTCAGGTACATTAGAACATGAAACTTCGCCTGGGTATTCTTCTTCTTCTATCGTGTGGGTTGTGAGGTGGATAAGCAACCCCATCAACCCTGGTGTCAGGGTTACTATTGAGCCGCCAAAGGCCCCTGACATGGCTCATGTAACGACTACTGACTTACGAGGGGAGGTCAAAAAGTTCGCGGAATGAGGGGGAAGGGGGTCGAAATTAAACACGAAACTATTTTTCCTTTTCAATATATTCTCCCTTAACCTTAACACATTTTCCGGATCTATCAAATAATTTGTTTATTCCATCATAAAAAAAAGATTTCTCTTTGCTGTCAAAATAGGCCGAAATTGCAGACTTGACTTCTTCATCATCGCCAAATTTTCGTCCACGCAGTTCCTTTTTCATTTTTGGGAACAAATAATAATCGCTGGGGGCCAAGTCTGGACTGTAAGGCGGGTGGTTTAATTTTTCGAACCCGCATCGGTGAATGGCAGCCGTCGCAACATGGCACGTGTGGACGGGTGCGTTGTCGTGCAAAAGGAGCACACCTCTTGACAGCTTTCCTCTTCTTTTTTCCTTGATAGCCTCTTTCAATCTATCCAGTAAAGAAGCGTAGTAATGTCCCGTTATAGTCACACCACGATCTTTATAATCAATCAGCAAAATACCTTCTGTATCCCAAAAAATAGTGGCCATGATCTTTCCGGCCGATTGTGACACCTTAAACTTCTTTGGAGGAGGTGTGCCTTTTTTATGCCACTGCATCGACTCTTGCTTCGACTCAGGTTCATAGTGGTGAACCCAGGTTTCATCTCCAGTAACAATCCGGGCCATAACTTCTTCCTTATTCTCTCCACAGAGCTCTAAAAACTGGCGAGAACACTCGACACGCTCGCTTTTTTGAAGTGGCGTGAGCATTCTTGGAACCCATCTTGCGCTGACCTTAGTCATCCCAAGATGTTGATGTAGGATATTTAAAATACTTGTTTCGGATACACCGACCATTGCTGCAAGCTGCTTCTTCTTCAAGCGGGTATCTTCTAATACAAGTTTCTCTACTTTTTCGATGATTTCCGGTGTGGTGGCCTCAATGGGCCGTCCGGAGCGGGGGTCATCTTCAATCGACTCTCTTCCTTGCTTGAAAAGACTATGCCACTTGTAAACCATGGTTTTACCAGGGGCAGAGTCCGCGTAAACTGCTAACAGCTCTTGAAAAATCGTCTGAGCGGATTTTCCTTGCTTGGTGAGGAACTTAATGACGGCGCGGTGTTCAATTTTCTCCATATTCGCTGAGTTCTTCCCGATTCACTTGTTTGCTGGTCGATAGTTCAAACGTTAATGACCCGATTTGCTTCAAACTTGGTACATATACTGTTAATGAGGTATGCAACTAGCGGCTACCTGTACGAGCAAACCAACCCCCTCCAACCTCTCCATTCCGCGAACTTTTTGACCTCCCCTCGTACATCTGTAAGTAGTAACCGGGACCAACAGCTTAACGTGCCTTTCGAAGCACGGATCATCTTACTTTCGGACAATCAGGTGATTAGCCTGTAATGTCCTAACCAAACTAAGGATCACAAAGTGATTTTTGTGATATGTCCCCACCGGGATTTGTACCCGGGACCTCCGGTTCGTGAGGCTCAAACCACTGGACCACGGGTGCCTGGGTATTCAAACACTACGATAATTAATTGCTCCACTTACAACAAATTGCTTCCCTGATGCACAGAATGAGATGTAAGTAGTCAGAATAACATCCTAAGGGAATTATCAGACAACCCAAATTGTTTTCGGCACTGGAATGCGATTAACGTGGCCTTTTAAATTTCCTTGTGTTTATGCTTCTACGTGTTTGTGTCATGTAATTGTGTCTGTGTGTGACTTAACTTTTAGGGCATCGCCGCATAAATGATTTTCATTTACAACTCTTCTGTCTTTCTTCAGCTGGCAGGCAGTGCAGGCGAGTTCCTTCCCCGCAACCTAACAGAGGATTCGCAACTGATGATGTTCGTGCCAGACCTGTGTCGCACAGTGCACATGGACTACGTGCACAGTGGGGAGATCGCGGGGCTGGAGTACCATAAATATGCTCTCTCACAACGCAGCTTTGACAACTGTAAGTAATTCTCTCGTATCTAACCTCGCCAATCTTGGTCAAAGTAGAGGTTGGATCAATAATATCCGCCAAAGACTTCAAACAATGATTCGTCGAGTCTTCTGATTTGGTCGAGGTTTGACCAGCAAGTGTTGTCAAACCGAGACGAGCATGTTTACCAGTATCTACAGTTGGTCAAACAGGCTGTCGCTTTTGTAAAAAAAACTAAACTTATCCAATCTTCAGGCATAGAATAAGGAATAATACTACTATGTATAGAACGGCAACTATCCGCTCCCCAACAGTTTCTGAGCTGGGATTACCTCACCCCCCCTCGAACATTGTTAAAACTTGAATCGTATGCGTCAGACATGACACGAACTTGTGAAATACGGGATAACGGTAGGGAATTTATGATTAATAGAATGTTTCCTGTTTCACAGCGACGCTGTCACCATCCAACACTTGTTTCTGCAATGGCCAGTGTGCCTGGAGTGGCGTCATGAACGTGTCTGCCTGCAGGTTAGGATACAACTTACGTAAGCTAATGTTCGCAATCAGTGGTGGCCCTAGCAAATAATTATGTGGTGCGAGACCTCAAAATAGCGCCCGTCAGCCCCTCAAAATACAAAACCCAGTCGCTCTCCTCTAGATACGGCGCTGCTGACCAGGGTAGACCAGTCTTGTTGATATTGGCGCAACCCATACGACAAAGAAAAGATTTAAAAGATGGGTTGCTGTTGCAGTTGCTTGTCATTTCTTCTCCTCAGCCATAACACCTTGCCAAATGACGTAGATTCAAAAATGTTAAATTGACCTTCAACAAGTTTATTTACGATAATTACGTTGAATAAATGATTCTGATTCTTGATATGTGTAGTGCGCTCCCCAGTATTTGGCTGTGGAAATGGTATTGATCAAGACATGAAGTGTTCCATGTTCTGAGGAACCGTTCCATTGTACGACGCTGTCTACTTGGCATTGCTAGCTGTCCTCAAAGTAAATAAGGCCGAGACCTAGATGATAGCAGCAACGGGAGCGGGATATGGCTTACTTCTGCTGGCATATGCTTACACATGATCGCGTGGAAGTCGTCTACACGCGCTTCACAGAACATACCACGTAAAACACATCTAAGACAAAAACGTATCTAAGCCTAAAATGCAATATTGTGTCCCCAGGTTCGGCTCGCCGGCGTTCATCTCTCTGCCACATTTCCTGCATGGTGATCCGGTACTACTCGACATGGTGACAGGACTGAACCCTGACCCTGAAAAACACGAGTTCTATTTCGCCATCGAGCCTGTAAGCATTTTTTTTGTTTTTACCTTTCTCTTTCACTCGAAGATGCCTGTTCACTCTGGCCTTGAAAGCACCCGGGTTATATGCATTCGGAAATACAGAAGACAATATATTCAATATTTTTTATTCGCATAAGTACTATGATGGTGTACAAGTTGGTGAGTTACCCATGAGTTTCACTTCACAGACCCTTTCGGGCACAACAAAATACAAGTTTAAAAGAGAAGGAAGCTTTTCATTAAGGTATTCACTAGTGCTGTAGTAACATTCATTAATGAGAACAAGGGAAGTGCTTTTATTTTTAACCCCCGACGCAAAAACGACGGGGTGTTATAAGTTTGACGTGTTTCTGTGTAAATGTGTATGTGTCTGTCTGTGGCATCGTAGCTCCCAATCATATGAACCGATTTTAATGCGGTTTTTTTTGTTTGAAAGGTATATCAGTCGAGAGTTTAGCTCTGTTTGGTGGAAATCGGTTCAGGTCTTCAAGGTCATCAGGTCGTTTGTTACACGCTCAGTTTGCTTGCAAGCATATGTGGGATCTGACATTTGAAACACTAATGTCTTCTGGAACCACTGAGCAGACCGTCTGCTGTTAGCGTACTTTTTTTCTGGTCGGGGGTTTTTTTTTAATTTTTGACACTTTTTCCTTCTATGCCGCTATTCATGTACGGAGACCCGGTATGTACGTATCTATGTAAATAATTATTCTTTCCTCTTTCAGAAGCTCGGAATCCCTTTAGAAGTAGCGGCGCGATTCCAAGTCAACGTACTCATAGAGCCAAGCCCAAACATAGCGTGAGTCGAACAATCATTAATTCCTTAAGATAATAAGAAATTCATCTTGAGTCCCGTGGTAGCTCAGTTGCAAAAACGGTTAATTTACATCGAGAGGTTGCAGGTTCACATCCAGCACGGGCCTAAACCAATGATTTTCGAAATTGTAAACATCGTGAGAAATGCGTTTCAGAGGTATGTGACCTAACCTCTATGGGCTTTATTTCCCGGGTTGAATGGTCAAACAGGCAGTCGCTTCTGTAAAAAACCGGACCTGCCAAATCTTCAGGTTAGGTTCTCAACTCGGGTTGTCCTCTCGGACTCCGTGAAAACTGGATAACACTAGGGAGATGATGAATAAGAAATCTATCGTGGTAGCTATTTCAAACCCAAGTGTGGCCGGGAATGTAATTTTCCGTAGCATCAAGTATCAACTCCACTTGAGCAGTGTTTACTTAGTACTTTCAGCTTTTTTTTTTATTTTAGCCGTTTCACTTGGGCAGCTTTCGCTAGCCAGACAATACACGCGTTATTTAATTAAAACTCCTTCATCACGATGACTTCTTCTTAACGAATGATTTTCTTTTTATTTCCAGTCTCTTCGAAAACGTACCAAGAATGCTGTTCCCAGTCTTCTGGGTACAAGAAAAAGTGTTGATAGACGAACAAATCTCCGCGGAGCTCCGCATCGTGCGCGCCACCTTGGATTGGGGCGCGACTGTGTGCGCGTGCGCAGCGCTCGCGTTCGCCGTGCTCGTTGCCATGGCGACGTGGTGCATGAGGAAGCATGTACAGCATGATTTGAAATTTGAGAAGCCGAAAGACGAGGCGGAGTTGAAACTAAATCCGAAATGAGGAAAAAACCCTGTCAGTTTGAATCGCGCGCGATGCGATGAATAACGCGCATTTTGGTCAACATAAGCAAATACTGTCTACGTCATACGCCTATTCGTCGCACCGCGCGCGACAGCGTGACCGTGCAGTCCCCGCAGTTATACCTAAATAATGAAAAGAGAATTAGAACATTGATGTATAAGGTATTATAGTTGAATAAGAAAGAAGCTTGATTGGTGATAGTTCAGTAACGCTACGGAAAATTATGTGGCGTCCGGCGGGGAATAAGAAACGATATAATCTAGCTATAACTAAAATAAAAAGAAATATATATAACGACAATGGTACTGTTTCCATTATTTCACGAGTGGTATTAAACAGATAGCTATATGAAAACATCTATAAACAATTGAATATTTTTAAAATATGACCATAACATAGGACATTATCTTTATAAGATAAGGCAGACAAAAACGCCATGTGACCTTGGTACCATTAGACAATAATATTAACACGTTGACAGTCCTGTGACCCATATACGGGACGTGACGGTCCGTGACCCACACATGAGTCACTAAGAAACGACCAGGTACGCACTAAGGGCGGGTGGACTCATTATTTACGTTTTTAACAGGAAGTATAAAAATTTAAGTAATATACGGAACTTACAAGGAAGTCAGAACATTTTGTATGGGGACTGTCAACGTGTTAATGCTGCTGTGGCAATAATTGTACCGTTGTACCATTAATTGTACTGTCTAGTCGGACCGTGGTACAATTACCGTGGTAAAGTTACCGTGGTAAAGTAGGGAACACAAGACAATATAAAGTAAACCCAGTTAAAAGAGTGTGCCATAACTATGTGAAGCAGGTGTACCTAGATTACCTAGAATTCGCGCCATGAAATGTCTACCGGCTGGGTGCGCTGGCATCGCAGTATATTATGCTAAATCTGTATACATTATAATTATTGTAACATTGGCACTGGTGGGTTAAAAACGCCACATTAAAGCAATTCATCTAAAAAAGTAATATTGCTATTTGACAGTTGTTTGCATTGCGCGCTTACTTTTATGTGCACAAATGTCACATTGCAATATTGCTTCGTTGTGCAAATGTCAAATTGCAATATTGCTTCGTTCTTCTTTTTAGGTGAATTGCTTCGACGTGGCCTTTTTAACCGGTGATCCCTGTAAACACCTCCTATTTTTTCATTTTAAGTTATACTTGTCATTTTATTATGCGCCGAAAAGGAATGCGACAGATGACTGGACAGCTGTTAAATCTAGAATAAGTGAGTGAAAGAATTAATAACCCGGCAAATCAAATAGGCGTCTCGTTGGTTTCACGTGTACTGCCGACATAACCTTGTCGGGTTAATATAGCTATTGTAAATTTCTGAGAGTTTCTGTCTAAAATTGACGTTTGTTTCATAAATTTTATGCATGTCAACTTTGATCATTATATTGGCCTGTCAGTCATCCGTCCCTTTCCATTTCGCTGGATAAGAAAAACTCCTATTCCCAGCAGTCTTACCGAGTAGTCTTACCAGTTGAACTACTGGGAATTTCCTTCCCAATAGACTTACTGAATAGTAAGACTTCGCTTTTCCAGATACTTATAAATTAAAATAAAATTAGATGTGTTTTGGAATCAGCGCCATTGTATGATTTGGCTTGTCAATTAGTTCCATTTAAATCCGCGGAACTTGTACTCGCGAGTATTCTACGTGTTAATTATATATTTTTTGTAATTATTCAAACTGACCAAAGATTAAACTGTACGTAGAAATAAATCAACTATTTTCTATGTATTTAATGGACTAGTGTTTTCTATTTAAAGCTTGCTGCACACTGCAGCAGCACTATTTTACAGCGGATAAGAATAAACAATTATTTTTATAATGAAAAATATACCTGTTGATAGGTATCTTTAATTATATCACTTTTATCATTCCTAAGAGTAGTTAGTATAGTTCCCTTACACCTTAAAGTATTGTTGACTCATTTTATTTTAAAATCATCTACAAAATAAAAATGAAAACTTAGTATTTACGCATTCCAACGTTTTACATAGTATTTCAGTAATTTTATGACATTTATTAATAGGAACAATAATATAGGTTTAATTTAGAGACAATAGTTATAATAGGCGTTATTTTTTTGTATTCTGTGATAGTGTGTTGGATAGAATAAGCGATATTAACTTTACGCCTAGTATTTTACTAAGAGAACGATGACGGAGAGAAACATTGCTATATTATTTTTCTCAGGCGTTTTTTATTTGTTTTTAAAGTGTTATTTCATCCGAATCTTAGATGTAATCTCTAAATACTCCTTTTGTATATTGAAATATAACATGAAATGTTATTATCAGTGTGGCTGTGAATCACATGCACGCATATAAGTAGGTAACTACCTACCTAATTTTCATATCATATTTAAGTATAAATTAAAATTATTTTGTGCAGTTATGGACCAAATCATCACATTTAAAATAAGTACAATTTAGATTTAAATATATTACTAACAATAACTAAGAGTGACTTTTAAAGATATCAGATTTTTTTACTATGGAATAATGGAGGTTGGCAGGTTGGTATCATGGTGTAAGAAGACCAGGTATGCTCAAAACTGACAGCTAGCATTTCAAGGTTAGCCCAGCTGACGTCATCTGACCCTGGGTTGCCATTTCGTAAAAAATAAATTACCCACGACCAATGTTTTTAATTTACTTTGCAAGGAAATTTTGTACTTTTAGTAAAAGATTTACGTACAGTTTTAATGATTTTTGTATGTGTGGCAAATAATAGTAATTAAATACATTAGTCAGTAATTCACTTAATCTTCAATAATAAAATTTGCGTCCTTGGAATGTTGGAGATACCAATTGAATGGTAACACTTACGTCATCAATGGACTAGCAATGGCGGCTTGTCATAGGATTGAGCATACCTGGTCTTCTTATGCCATGGTTGGTATAGTCGAGTGGCTCTATCTGGCGGATTTTCTAACACAACGGCTCACAATGAAACCAGCAGGCTCTGCTCGGGGCGCGAATTATATAGAGGCCTTTGACCAATAGCCATTCGACGTCCATCTACGTAGATACTATTAGCTGCATTTATTGGTCTAAGCCCTCGATATAATTCGCGTCGCGCGCAGCTTGGTTGTCATGCAGACCCAGATCTATCGTGGACCTATTCATTATCGATCGAGGATCAGATATTATAATACTGATACCATGCTAAAAAGATCCGACCTCGAACCCCTTTATTATGTGACAAAAAATAATAGTACATTCAAAAAAATAAATAACTTAAAGGTACAAAGTACTTTCAATGTAGACAGATAATTTCTTATTATTCCTTTTTTATTTGGATAGGTAATTATGATTTCAATACCGTAAAATGCTGTAACTTTGCCTAGTAAGTGCAATATTGCCTATTTCAGTTGAAATAAGATATTCCGATTAGAATAAACGTCAAATCGCGTGCAAAGTTACAGCATTTTACGGTAGTTAATCCAGTAGGCTCTGCACGCGAATTATATCGAAGCCTTCGACCAATAGCCGTTTGACGTCCATCTACGTAGATAGCATTCGTATCGTTTATTGGTCGAAACGCTCGATATAATTCGCGCGCGGCGCGGTTATCATGCAGACCCGGCGTAGTGAGTGTAATAAGAACAGTGATACTATATTACGTTGTTGTATAGATGAAACAACATTATGCAACAGAAAAGACACAGACAAACATACAGCAGAACTTATTTGTAATAGTTTCTTCCAACAAAACTGCGAGAGACACACAAGTTTAACAAGGAGAGTTGAATGCATTAATATTTGCCGAACTATGAAGAATGATTAAGGAAATTGTAATAAAAACGTTATCTTATTCGAATTGTTTTATTTTATGCCTTAATTCTGTTGTGGATGAAGGATAATAAGATTACAAAGGGGTACACATGGTGTTAGTGACACCGTAAAAAAAAGACAGAGAATGGAAACGCAGAGGGCTGGAGCAGTTTTTAGGAATACTTTCAGGGTCCATGACAATATCATGTGTTTATTATTCTTCGGCGACGTTTTAACAACCGTACACAATAACAACAACAATACACACATCAAGAACAACAACACATTTTACACAACAACAACAACACGGACACATAACAACAACAATTTTAACACACACACACACACAATACAACAATTTTAACAATAACAACAACACTAACAACAACACACAACAATTACCAACAATTAACAGGTAACAATTTTGGTCGAAGTCTCACTTTGATTTCCAATAACTTTTTTATTATCTTTGATTTGACTGCTTTCATTTTTTCACCTAGCGGTACATATCCTTAGGCATAGTTGTTAAGTAGAATAAAATAATTATTAAGAAAGGGATAGCGAAAAAATGATTATTTCTGAAGTTAGTTAGTTAAATCTAGAAAAAGGTACAAAATGGGTCATATCTCCTAAACTGTAAATAATTGCTGAACATACATGGGGGTGTTTCTGGTAGTTAATGAGCTCCTCTATCTAATTTTGTATACAACTTCCAACACAACACTGGTTGGATCGTCGATCCCTAGTCACACTACCAACTTGTGGCTAGCGGGGTACTATGCTCAGTTCGGTGCCCCGAAAACATCCTTTGGCGGCAGCACACCCACGCCGACAAACTGGTGACCACGACGTGATTTGAACACTGGGCTGTGGGAAACTATGGAAAAAGCAAACCGTGGAAAGAACTAATCATGAGCGTATTCACACCATATCCAGTCTGTGTTGCAGAAGACGAAGAGTTAAAAAGCATCTGTGTCATATCCTCCTAAGGCACGGATTTCCAGACACAATAGTTAAACAATGGGATTAGTACTACTTAGGGCCGTGGGCCTTAGGAGGATATAATATACGTAGTATAAGTACATCCTAACAATTTATTAGCCGCGATATCTTTTACGAGGTATCTACAGGTTGATAAGCAAGTCGATAAATTTTGACATTTATATCAAAACCTACACAATGAACGTGCAAAAAAAAACAATGTTGTAAATGCAATGAGATGCTCTGAGAAATTATCTGGAGGGTTAAAAACGCTACATCGAAGCAATTCATCTAAAAAGCAATATTCCAATTTGACATTTGCGCATACAAAAATAAGTGAATTGCTTTGATGTGGCGTTTTTAACTCCTGATAGATAGTATACCAAACTTCAAAATTCGAAGATGTACAGTCATGAGCAATATCATGTATCCACTTTAGAACCCTGTCGCACTATCATATTCTTACGGTTTAATTTGTCAAAAAAGTTAATGTGACATGGTTTCAAAATGTATACATATTAATACTCGTGACCGTACCTAAGTATACGAATCGCTACACTTAAAGTGGATACTTGGCAAGGCGAAATGACAATACTTAGATGGACTAAGGCAGTTACGGAATGGTGGCCAAGGAATAGCATACGACATCGAGGCAGGCCACCATGGACCTGATGGTCGGATGACATTGCGAGGTTTTAACTTTACAAATTTCTTTTTTGACTTGTTAGTACACTAACAAATTTGCATGCCTATGTTATAGCCAAATATGCTGTACCTACTTGAATAATTATTTTACCACCTAAAATACCATATTTGTGCAATAAATTATTTGATTTGATTTTCTGCCGAAAAGCTGTGGATGAGACTTGCGCAGGACGGGAAGTCATCATCTCCCTAGCGTTATCCCGTTTTCACGGGGTCCGCTTACCTAACCTGAAGATTTGACAGGTCCTGTTTTATACAGAAGCGATTGCCTGTCTGGCCCCCACCCGCAAAGGGAAAACCAGCCCAATACAGGTTAGGTCACATACCTCCGAAACACATTTCGCGGGAATGTGGGTTTCCTCACGATGTTTTCCTTCACCGCTGTATACCCATTCAAAGTTTCCATAATATAGAAATTCTTTAAATACTAGAGACAATCCTTATGAAACAAACAAATACCTACTTCATTTTTTAAGATAAATACCTAAGATATTGTCAATCAATGATACTCGTCCATACTTATCTATAAGGCGGTATATTCTAACAGTACAGACGTCAGCTTGCAAAGTCCTTGGTGCTATTCACACAATCAACCTGGCAGGACATCAGCTAATAGGGCAATTTACCAATCATCAGGTACCGCGGGCACTCCTGCGCAAGCCAGCCGCCAGCTCAGACTTGGCAATATGATAGTAAAGTGGTAAATTAAAAAAATAAATATTTGTTACAAAAAAGCAGACAAAATGCTGCTAATATTCATATTAGCTGTTGTGGGTAAGTGTTTTATTTCGCTTTGCTTTTTTTTTTCATTATTTTCGGATTGGATTTTTTAATTATCGAACCGGAAAAATGGTTCCGTTGTGATATGTTATTTTTTAGTTTTTAAAGTTTTGAAGAACGTCAAACGAACGTCGTCGTGTGACTTAAAAGTTGATTAGGTATTAAGTTATGTATGAGCATGTATGGTGATCATTAAAAAAAAACTGTTAAGTTACAAGTAGGCGACTTAAGTGTGGTAGATTTTTAAATCGACTAAGACACCAATTTAGAAGAAAAATTGTTGTAAGTTACCTACTAACTAAATGAATGCGAATTTAATATAAGTACGCAAACTTTTACGATTTAAATAGTTGTGATGAAGTTAATTTATTAATTGTTTAAGTGGATAAACAATAATAAACCCATACTTAATTTAAAAAGCGATGTTCTCGATCATTCTAGAGACTATTGTTGATGTAGTTTTTGTATCGTCCCGACAATAATTTAATTTATAATTTATAAACGTCTCGACGATAACAATTTTGTCTCGTAGCGAAAAAGTCCCGACTTAGGGTACAGGGTAGGGTAGGGCTAAATTAGGACGTGAAAGAAATATCTAGAATAATCCATGTTTATTTATTTATTTATTTATTTATTTGTTGCATGTCACATGGTGGCTTACAGTTCTTAAAGTAAATAATGTACAAGCATGTGACACCCTGTAAGGGCACCGCAAAAGTATTCCAACAATAACTTAAAACTAAAAAAATATAAACTATTTTTTATATAACTAAACTTACTTTAGAATTTAAAAATTATATAATATATACTACCTACTTATACTATTATTATTTTTAAGAAATTATCAGTAACTAAGCTTTATTTTATATATTTAGATAACAATAAAATTATATTATTTATTTAACTTATTACAGTCATTAAATAGCTCTTCTATCTTATAAAAGGCTTTATTTAACAAATACTTTTTTAGTAGTTTTTCGAAATTGGATAACTTCTCTTCCTTTTTAATATAGCTAGGGATGCTATTGTAGATTTGAATAGCCATAGAGTGAGGACCGGATCTGTATAACTCCATTGTTGTAAATGGGAGTTTTAATTTATGTAAATATCGGTTATTTCTTTTAACAGCTGTGATTTGGGTGTAGAGGTGCATATTCTTTTTGACAAATTTACAACACTCTAGTATATATATAGACGTTAATGTTAATATGTTGTATTTAATGAAATAGGGTTTACATGAAACTGTTTGGTCAATGTTAGTAAGTATCCTGATGCATTTCTTTTGTAGAATAAATATATCTTGAATAATTGTACTATTGCCCCATAATATTATTCCGTATGTGAGCCTAGAATGGATGTATGCATAATATGCCGCAAGAGCTGATTTGAAATCAGTTGTTTTTTTGAGTATAGTTAATGCGTAAATAAAAGAGGAGAGTTTTTTCGTTAATTTGTAAATATGTGATTTCCAGTTTATATGAGTGTCTATATCGATTCCTAATAATGTTGCTGTGTTTTCTGTGACTATTTGGGTGTTGTTATACATGTATTGTAGGTTCAAAGACTTTTTCTGGAATGGCCTAAATTCTATAATTTTACATTTTTTATAATTTAATTGGAGATTATGTGCACGGGTCGTCGGGATCGTATAATTACGTCCTTCAAAACAAGATCACGGTTAAGTATATCCCAATGGGAAAGTCAGAGTTACATCCATCCAAGATGATCGAAGTACCCACACCTCACCGAGCTTTCTATTACCAACCGAAGGACGTAATATACTATCCCGACCCGTTTACTCTAGCCATAGAGGCAGCCAACCAGCTCGCGACACCAAACACTACAGGACCCCGATACCGACCCCGCCGGCGTGGTCGCCGCTCCAATCAGCGCTTATCGCTATCGACCCACATTGGGGCGATTAATTCTTTTAAATATTTTTTCCTCTCAAACGACACCCTGATCCGAGGTTCGCGCCCAACTGGGCACCCTCAGGCCTGTTGTATTAAACGTTGTACCGGGTGAGAGCCTTCAGCGCTCCCCATTAGTCCGGCCAAGTAGTTAATGCCATCTGCGGCAAAACTACAATAAGACACGTCAAAAAAATCTATTACCAACGTGATAGGTGGTGAGCCGTATCGCCGTCTATAATGGTCGAAACCCGCATACCATGCAAACAAATGAGTAATTTTCTAAGAATTTTGTGATTCCTCTAATATAGATAGCGTAGTTTATGTACCCTCAATGTAGCGTGAATAATATGACCTAATAGTTAATATTTACATTATAGCAATATTAGTATGAGATAACCCAGAAATGTGTAGGTATGTATTATGTAGCTCTGACCAGATGAGTTTGGTATTTCCTGCCGACCTGCTTGTATTCATTTCCTATACGATGCAGAGTTTAGACAGACACAGTCACGCCTATCCCTACTGGGTTGGGCAGAGCTGCAAGTTATCAGAAAACTTAGGAATAACACAATAAGCTGTCAGTCAGCTGTATTTCCAGATTAGGGAATGACGGTTCGTCGCAATACATAATTACTTAACTACCTTATACTACAGTACAGTCATGAGCAATATAATGTACCCACTTTAGGACTCTGTCGCACTAACATATTTGACATTTAGTGAGACTTACAGTTCAATTTGTCAAAAAAGTTAATGTGACATGGTACCAAAGTGTATACATAATTAATGCTCGTGACCGTACCTTGTCACCATCTCGTTTATCATACCTATCTTGGTGAACACTCAAAACAATATTTGGCAAAGGTTTGGTTATTGTTTACAAAACAGAGTGACTACATAACTTTGTATTACTAACACTGACTTGTTATAGACAAATAGACTCACATTCGCTGAGGAGTTTTTTCTAAAAAAGTATGCAGGACCCCGATACCGACCCCGCCGGCGTGGTCGTCGATTTCCCTCAATCAGCGCTTATCGCTATCGACCCACTAGTGTCGATTAATTCTTTCAAATATTTTTCCTCTCAGACGACGCCCTGAGCCGAGGTTCGCGCCCAACTGGGCACCCTCAGGCCTGTTGTCTTAAACGTTGTACCGGGTGAGAGCCTTCAGCGCTCCCCATTTGTCCGGCCAAGTAGTTAATGCCATCTGCGGCAAATCTACAATAAGTCACGTCAAAAAAAAATCAAAATAAAAAGTTTTCGAATCGTGTTGTAGAGACATTAAGTTATGGAGATAGTATTTATTTTGAAAAACAGTTTTATTACTGCACTAAAGCAACAATCCAATGCGTACAGTAATATTTAACAAATCACAAATATGGGTAACTATTGTGATAAATAATACAATCTTGAGCTTAGTAATAGAATTGTTAAATTAATTAACATCAAATATATAATAATAATGTATATAATTCATTTTATAAATAATAAGATTTAAATTCATTCATTTCAAAAAATACTCTGCATAATCATAAATAAAAAATAACAAAACGTTTTTATGTTAATGGTAACACCATAATCTAAGTTTTTGTATGTTGTCTGTATTTTTTTCTTCTTCTCCTCAACTCACTGCATAATGGTAGTAATTTGTTAAACTTAATTTTAAAATACAGTCCATTTATAATTTACACCAGCTTTTTATTTCTACAAGAATTGTTGAGCTTAAATTATAACAAATGGAAAATTGCATAAACAAGTTTAATGAACTATAAAAATATGTCAATATCTAAATGTTGAGCAATCATGACATAGGCTGGCAGTATAAGTTCGTTCCCTCAAATTAGGTTATTGGTGCTAATTCCTGTAAACACCATCTTAATTTTATTTTAAGTTATATCTGTCATTTTCTTATCCACCGAAAAGGAAAGGGACGGGTAATCGACAAGCATAACATTTATGGAAAACACGTCTAATTTAAGCACAAATCTAAAACAACCGTCTAAAAATTTTACATTGGCCAATAACCCGATAGAATTAAGTTGACAACGTCAAACAGTTTGCATACAGCGAGACACCATTTTGATTCGCCCGGGTTATTCATTCATTTAAAGTACTTATTCTTCCTAAAATTAAGAGCTGTGAATCATCCATCCCTTTCCTTTTCGGCGGATAAGAAAATGACAGGTATAACTTAAAGTAAAATTACAAGGTGTATGCAGTAATCGGGGCCATTATGGCTGTTAAAATAAAGTGCAATATCGGTTGTAAAGTGTCGTTACATGCCGTAGCTTGTGACAAGATGCGTCGTGGACATTTATTTACAAGGATTGGTTGTCTATTTGTTATACAAGGTCTATGATTACTAAGTAACATAACTGTTTAGTTACATGTTTTTTTATCAAAACAGTTTTCTTACTTGGTAAACAATAACCAAAGCTTTGACAAATATTTTTTTGAATCTTCTTCTTCGTCGTTCCCTCACTGTTGAGGATCGCGACCACAGGTTATGGTTTTCCACTCGGTACGGCTATATGCTGCGTGGACCGCCCTCTATATGCTGCCGCCCACCGTCTTCTTCAGGATGTCAGACCACCTCTTAGGCGCTCTTCCTCGCGCACGTTTGCAATCCGTTTGCCCAACGATGATCTGCTTCTCCAGACTGTGCTTCGGAGACCGCCTAATATGTCCGAAGAAGCTTAGGACACGATTCCGGCATATTGAGGAGAGCCGCGTCGCGTCTAGCTCTTTAATATGGACTCATTCGTACGCATTTTTTTTTCAATACATATTCAATATTCTTTATTTGCATACTACTATGAAGACGAATTTATTCCCATTGGGGTAGCCAGAGGTACATCCATCTCAAGATGAACTGAGTACCCAGTCTTCACCGAGCTTTTTGTTAGAGCAACAAGATAACTGGTGAGCTGTACCGCCGTTATGATGGTTAAGCCGACTGTATTAGTGCAAATTTAAAAATAATAATAAATGTATGCCTTTAAAGCTCTATTGAAGAAGTATTTTATGAAACATTGACTTTGACATTTGCGCATATAAAAGTAAGTGCGCAATGCAAAAAAATGTCAAATAGCAATATTGCTTTCTTAGATGAATTGCTTCGATGAGGCCATTTTAACCCCCCTGATCTGAGATTCGCTTCGAACCGGTGACCTTACGATGTAGGCGCCACGCATTCTCAAAACTCAACTCACAACGGAATCTCGGCTAATAAAGACAAATCTCGGTCCAACCTACCCGCACTAGATCGGAGTTGTGGGTGTCGGAAGTGGCCAGATTGAGCGTCTAACGACTTCCTCACGCGACCACACGACCTCAGTAGCTGGCATTTAATTGACAAATTGCATATGCAAAGACGTCATACCGATATCATTGTGGCAAAGGACGTCGGTGGAACGTGCCCGGGGCGTATATAACTGTAGAATGTTGTATAGGCGTTGAGGAAAATTTTATAGGAATAATAGATACTCTATCACGATAGATATTATCGTATAGAGCGAAATGTTACCTACTAAAAGACAACGTTGCATATAAATCCAAATTCCCTCAATCAGCGCTTATCGCTATCGACCCTAGGATCGATTAATTCTTTCAAATATTTTTCCTCTCAGACGACGCCTTGAGCCGACGCGCCCAACTGGGCACCCTCAGGCCTGTTGTTTTAAATTTTGTACTGAGTGAGAGCCTTCAGCGCTCCCCATTTGTCCGGCCAAGTAGTTAATGCCAGTCACGTCAAAAAAAAAGATATGAGGAACGAATTTTATTTTAATATTTTATTCCTCGTTGAGCACCTATGACGTATAGCCTAGTGCGGTAGATACTCTCGATCACGATAGATATCGTATCTATAGAGCGATATGTTACCTACTAAAAGACAACGTTGCATATAAATCCAAAGATAATAGACCAAACAAACAAACTAATAGAAACACTTGGCATAGTTATGTTTCGTAAGGAAAATATGAAATAAGTACTTAATATTAAGAATAAAAACTAAATTACACTTTACAGTGGGTATTGGTGCTAATTCCTGTAAATACCATCTAATTTTATTTTAAGTTATATCTGTCATTTTCTTATCCGCCGAAAAGGAAAGGGACGGGTAATCGACAAGCATAAAATTTATGGAACACACGTCAATTTTAAGCACAAATCTAAACCAACCGTTTAAAAATTTTACATCAGTCAATAACCCGACACATTAATTTACTCATTCTTCCTAAAATTAAGAGCTGTGAATCATCCGTCCCTTTCGTTTTCGACGGATATGAAAATGACGGATATAACTTAAAATAAAATTAGGCGGTGTCTCCAGGAATCGGGGCCATTATAATTCTAATTCTTCTTCTATCGTGTGGGTTGCGAGGTGAATTACCAACATCATCAACCTTGGTGTCAGGGATATTATTGAGCCGCCAAAGGCCCCTGTCATGGCTCATGTAGCGACTACTTACTTACATCAGTAAGTAGTAACCGGGACCAACGGCTTAACGTCATCTTTTTGGACAATCAGGTGGTCAGCCTGTAATGTCCTAACCGGGATTCGAACCCCGGGGCCTCCGGATCTTGAGCCCAACGGTCAACCACTGGACCACGGGGGGCGTTATAATTATAATTCTGGTGTGAGTTTTTTAATTCTTTATGTTCCAAATTCAAATTGAATTAAAAACTTCGGAAATGTTTCGATGTTTTGGTGAGAAGTATTACATAATAATGGACCTTATAGTGATAGATACTTTGACAGACAGACCAACCACAACTCTCTACCTATCGGTATAGGCAGAGCGACAAGTTACTAGAAGACAAATTGCAGTCACCTTAAGTTTATCGTTTATTATCAACTCTTTATAATGTTGGAAAGGACGTTATTTAAACCACTCAGGTGACTTTCATCTATCTATCTGACCTTTCAATTGATGTCCTCATCGGATGCAAACCGCATAGAATGTATATTCATATTCATTCATTTGTTTTCGAATTCATGTTTACATCATAAATGATTATCACGTGCTCAACGGTGAAGGAAAACGTCGTGAGGAAATCCTCTTTCCCGAGAAATGCATTTTCGGAAATATGTGACTTATCCTGTATTGGGCTGCCTTTCCCTTCGCGGTTTGGAAGGTCAGACAGCAATCAGACAGGCATTCGCTTCTGTAAAAAACCGGACCTGTCAAATCTTCAGGTTAGGTAAGCGAAACCTGTGAAAAACGGAATAATGCTAGGGAGATGATAATTCATTTATTCATTGCAAAGTCACAAGCAGTTACCTAATTTATATTTAATTTAGGTACCTATTTTATGCTATAAAAGTATTAAACTTCAAAGTAGTGTAGTAATTACGTGATCACATATCGAGTTAATCGAGTTTGCGCCATCACAGACCGATTCCAAACATCAAACGTTGTTTCAGTTGTTTGTACTGCCTGCCACAGATTACATAATGTATCTACTGCCTTGATCCAGATTAGATGCTTTCGTCACATTTCCGACCAATTAAAACCATCAAACCTAAACTACTAACCCAAATGCCCGACTTTACTCCAAAGTAAACATAAAAACTCTATTCTTAATTACAATTTTGGACCAAATAGGCTGAATGTTTTTTAAAGTTTTTGCCGATAACCGCGAGGTAGAAAACTTATAGAAGGTGCAAACTTATAATTTGCGGGTGGCGAAACAATGAACTACAAAAATAGCTAACGATTTACGCAATAAGTGAGATGCTAACGCTACAACCGGCCGCAAAAGTTAGTTTGTATTGTAGTGTGATGAGTTGACAGCAGGCTAAAGTAAACAAGTGAAAATAAGGTCTAAAATCGTTTTTTAAGTGGTTGATTAAAATTTACCTAAACATAACAGACTAAAGGACTACGTAAGTTTATGAGAATAGCTAATAATACGAGATTTCCAACACTATTTCACACTAACAATAACATAATAACCAATCAGCAGATTTACACAAGTTTGACGTTTTGAAAAATGTTGCCATAATGAAACTCAAAAAGCTACTAATAAATAATGAAATAAAATAAATATAATCTTTTTGATGGTTAAAATATGTACCTATTTGAAAAGATAATATTTTGTTTCAGCTGCGGTGTCGAGGAGTGAGGAAGATATAATGAAGAACCTAACCACAGTCACCTGGGCGCATGCCGTGAATAACAAAACTTATCTTGAAGCGGCTTTAGCTAGTAAGTAAATTAATACCACGATTTTTATTGTTCAAATACAAGTAAAAAAAATATCCTATAAAACATTTAATTTCGTCTAAACATAAGTTAAAATATGTATAGGTACTCCTTCATCTTAACGAGATGTAATAATTATTGATAATTGTTAGGGGGAGCTCCAAATTATGCCAATATTAACTGATTATTTTACTAATGCTAAATTGAATGATCCTATATGATTGACAAACGATATTAGGCAATCAGCTCGTCCATACTTCTTCCTATTCGAAGAATTAATAAGATTGTAGACTTTCGAAAATATTCCTACATTATTTTATGCAGTAGCTGCTAGCCAGTTCCACAAAATCCAAAAGGAAAGACGCATCTAGCGCGAATCAAATGCTTTATTAACTCCAGTTAGCACTGTAGTCAATAAATTAAGCTCAGGCGACATTCCATGCTTTGAATTCTTTGGAAGAGCAAAACAAATGTTTTTGTCCTTCTTGTATCGTGTAGGTTAGAAAAGGACAGTGATATTGGTAATGAGAAAGATTTGTTAGTTTGCAATGCGTGGTAGTTCAGTGAGTTTCTGTAAGTAATGGACTTTTAACAGTTCTTGAAAATAAATTATTTCGCATATTTTCTTAAACGGGCACGGGACTTCCCTAATCAACCGGTAGAGGTTTAGAACATACTCCACGATGCTATTAAAAGCTTATGTTTTATTTAAGTTACCCTCAGGGGCCTATTTCATAAAACTTACAATCCTAAATAACGACAGTTGGTGATCGTTGCGTAAATAATATTATAATTATAAAGCTGTAAATTATATCTAGTCACACACTTCGCAATGTACACCGAATGTCGTTGTACTTTACAATTGTAAATTTTATTAAATATGTCCCTGAGGATATAAAGAATCTACTTTAGCAGAATATATTAACTAAAAACAGTCGGTTTATAATTTAATTTTTAAAGCAAGAGAAAAAAAGACATTCTTTAAGAACGTGTACCTTACTTTAGGTCGCATTACCTACCATTTGTAGGTGTTCAAAATAACATACTATAACATCACACCTGTATCCCCGATGGGGTTGGATTGTGTTCTAATGCGGACCTAATGTTAAAAAGACAGTCGCTCAAGTCTCCATCTTAAACCACAGTCCAACTCAAAAATAACGCCACTCACCCATTGCACAGCTGGCATTACAAACAGCACAATAAGAGTCCGGCGTTCCTAGAACACTTGGCAATTAATAACAATCACCCAGACACATTCGGGCTTCACACATTAGTGCTAGTCACTAGCTCGTACACGCGGCTCCGGTTGTAACTTCCACACTCCAGGCTGATTTCATAACATAACATAAACTCATGACTATATCTCAATCGCAAGATAAACCAAGTATCCATACCTTACCGAGCTTTCTGTTAGACCAACGTGATTGGTGCTGAGCCGTATCGCCGTCTATAATGGTCGAGCCAACAGTGTTAGGTAAAACCAGGGAATCGAAGAAAGAGGTTATAATGTCTTAATGTCAAAATTTTCCTGTACACAAAGGTTGCCTGGAAGAAATTGCTGCATGAGCAATAAGGCCGCCTGTTGTGCTTTTCTGTATATGCTGTCCTTATCTCTGTATTTCGTGTCCATTGTGCTCAATAAAGTATTTTATCTATCTATCTATTGCTCATTTTGTATAGGAACCGCTGACGCCGGTTCAACCTCACTCTCTTTTACATCTACTCCTCTTTTCTCATATTCCATAGCCACTTTACCGGTAAAGTATATTTTATGTGGTAGGCAATTTTATAATTATTTATTATAAGATACTTCACATAAAAGTATTTTTTGAAAATAAGGTTTTCAGCTTTCCTGTTATAGGGAGGAATCTCCTTGCATGATAGTCGATATTTGTTTTCTTGCCCAGCAAGTTATGATACACAAGACAACATTTTAATATATTTTCGCAGAGCCCCATGCGTCGTAAAGTTTGTGGACGAGTGGAATGCATAGTTAGAGTATGAACTATTTACTCATACTTGTATGGCGCGCTTTTCGCGCTCACTTGGACCTTGAAACCACTTTCTTTTATACCGTGAATGTACCTTAAAGGATTATTTGTCCAAAGCATTTCCCAAGCAACCAGTAACAGTAAACTGCCTGAAACTAGAATTAGATAAATGAAAAGGTCCATCTAAAAAAAATAACGGTCAAACAAAATCATAAAGTTAAATTGTTCAATCTAGCATTCGCTATAACTATAAACTATAATAAAGGAAACATGCATTTACGATTAATAAACACATATAATGTTTCACTTATTAGAACAAGTGCAGGATGTACTCTTGTTTCCAAAGAAGCCAATTATAATGTAATTCTGCAAACTCGACAAGTGAGTTCTCTCAATGAATTTATGTATGATATGAGAATAAAAACCGGCCGAGGGTTTCATTTTCATTTCTTTGAAATGTTGAAATTGGTTGAAGTTGTTGAAAGAAACATTATTTCTTTTGAATTCTTGATGAAATTAAAATGTTGTAAATGTGTTCCATATTTTGTATTTTAGCTTCTTGTTGTTAACTGTATGATAGGTAAACTCGTAATTTATTAAGATCGGCGATTCGATAGCATAGATGTACGTATAGGTAATACAAATTGATTAACAATATTACTTACTTTTTTCACAAAACCGGTATAACTTCTAACATCAATAATCTGAACCGATTCTTCTTTTAAGGTGAAGTCTCTATGCTGGAAGCTGACATCGTAATGGGGACTATTAGGGGTAAAGATGGCCCCCCTCTACCTATAATGGCCCATCCCCCCGCGACCACTTCTGACCTGACCTTAGCAGACTTCCTCTCCGCTGTTGCTCAATATAACAAGGGTAACTCTAAACCGAAAGGAGTCAAGCTGGACTTCAAGAGCATAGAGGCTTTTGAAAAGAGTCAGGACCTGATCGCTAAATATACCAAACCTGAGGTAAGTTTACTTAATTCAACTATATTTATAACTTTGGTTTTTAGAAGTGACAATACAAATTTTAACACGTACAATTAGGAAATTACTTATGACAACAATCTAAACAAATTATTATTCACCTTGTCTAGTGTATTTCGGAATTAATCAGTCTATTAAAAAGATACAGAAGTCTCTGTAAAGTCGAAACTTTGAAAGCATAAGCCGCAAATTACATTTCAAATCACGCTACTGAATATTGAATTTAAAATGTTAACCAGGCGAACCAAAACACCCGAAGACGGTAACATTAAAGCATAATTTATGACACCACACAAAATGAGCTTGTTAACGCTAATCGTCCCGAAACACCACATTTGGACTATTAACATCAACTACAAAAAATATTGGACCTAAAGTTGATCCCTGGTGCAGCACAAGCCAAAACCTGTCCTTTTCCGCTAATAATAAAGCCGCTAATTAATTTTTCGCAACGTATATATTTTTGAGAAGCGTTTGAGGGATTTAAGACTATGTTCAAATTGTTTTTAAGTAGGTTTTTGAAGGGAATATTAATGCAGACGTCTAAATTAAAGCATGACATAGCGTGTGAATTTGAATTGGTCTTGCCACTTGTGTGGTCGATGCGCGGCGCTTCAGTACCCAGATGGCAGACATTTACATTAGGTTTGTTATTCATACCGTCTGAAGTGGTTATGATGTGGCCTTTCCTGTTGGAAACTGTTGATTACTCATTCAGATGGTATTTAGTATGATTTTAATAAGGTATGAAATTGAATTGCTTCTATGCTGTTCTGGGAGTAAATAAAAAACATAGAAAACGTTCAGCTGCTTGTCTTCCCGGGCATGTCGTAAAAACCGACAGAGGGATTGTGTCATCTAACATGATGGACTAATGTTATGGGCGATAGGCTGATCCCTTATCACCATAAGGTACACCATATCCAGCTTGCGACATCGTATCAACAGTGGCTGCAAGTTGTCTTTGATTACTTGTGGCTTTGCCCACCCCATTAGGGATTACGGGCGTGAGTTTATGTATGTATGTATGAAATTGAATGCATTAATGCGAAAGATTATTTGTCGTTGTTACTTTGTTACCTTCAAATATAAACGGTAGGTACAGTTACAAATTCAGGCTATAAACTTATAAATCGGTCGGTATAATTTCCACGTTGGTCTATAAAGTCTATATTCCAATCATAAAGTTTATTTTTTAAATAAACATTTCATCTGTAATTTAATACTTAAATGGAGCTCCAGCGGTCATGCATGTGGTTCTGAAAAAGCTCATGAACTTTCATTCATTCATAATGCGTGCTAATGCAAGACGCATATGTGGGTATACTGGGTATGCGCTTGCGCCGCGGCGGTCCATTCCTCGTACCGCTATCAGTTATTAGCATCTAGCTTGTCTGCTTTACTCGGACGATTCGCCGGTCGCTGCTATGTTTGCTGAATGTGAAAGTAACCAATTATGTTTCGTAATACATACTTGTACGAACATAAACTTATGCGTAATAATTACAGCCTAGGGTCTAGCAACCAACCATTAGAAATTTCGTACCGCCATTTTTTGATTTTTGGATCTTAGAAAAAATATGATGTACCTAATATTGTGACATCTTGCATAATATTTAAATATCCTTTGACATCTAAAGCAGTATCAAATACGCGTCAAACACAAGTCCTAAAAATTGATTGTCTAACAACTTATGGCTTTCCCTATTTTATTGAGAACCGCGAGTGTGAATTAATGTACGTATTTACGAGTTGCGCATAACATGATGCGTGCAACATTTCGCTATAACAGACAATTTATTGCATTCATTCCCAGGCAATAAACGTTTTCATAGTGCGTGTACGCATAAATTCTCAAAGCATTTTCAGACAAGACTATTAACCAAATAATTGTTTGTTTTATAGCACCCGTGCTTAGAGAAAAACATCCGTTCTGCTTTGACAAGGGCAGCGGGTTTGAATTTGAGTTACAATTATTTAATTTAGCTATTTTCTCTTTGTAAGACTATCAATTTCAGACAACTTTGTTCTCAGGTAAACTTCCCAGTATGGCTGAACGCAGACATCCTGCCTGGTCCAGTCAAGGCAACCACTAAACCGGTGGACCCTGTGAAGTTTCTGACTCTAGGGTCGAAGCATCCTCGTGCTGTGATGTCGGTGGGTTGGACCACCAACTATGGCAAGAACGTTACCGAGGGGGAGTACAGCAGGGATCAGATCGGGACCATGTTGCGCATGATCAACGAGTATAAGATCAATCAGACAGTTACTTTCCCTGTGAGTATTTTTGGATTCGTCTGTTAAGCTAATATTTTAGTTTAGACCATAAACAGCGTGTTTATATCTCATTAAACTACGTGACATACTTACATAAAACGTACATAAAACTACGTGTCCGAATCTTATGTTGTTACATATGGTCCGTGGTGCTTTACGGTTGTGAAGCATGGACAATTAAGGAAGACACTAGACGGCGTCTCGATGCCTTCGAGATGTGGTGCTACCGTCGCATGCTGCGACTAAGCTGGACCCAGAAAGTCACCAATATGAAGGTTCTCCAACGCGTCGGTATGTCCCGGAAATTGATGCAAACTGTCAAAAAACGGAAAGTAGCGTATTTGGGGCATATTCTTAGGAATGAAAGATACCAGCTGCTTCAATTAATTATGATGGGCAAAATTGAAGGGAAAAGACGTCGAGGGAGGAGGAAGAAGTCATGGCTGCGGAACATCCGCGAATGGACCGGCGTTACAACCGTAGAACAGCTGTTTCGTCTTGCTTCTGACAGAGAAGAGTTCTCAAAGCTGATGGCCAACGTCCAGTAATGGACAGGCACTAGAAGAAGAAGAATATCTCATTGCCAAGCACAGACTTCCCCTCTTCGATTGGAGGATACGGAACATACTCCACCAACCTAGAAACTCCACTAGCAAAGAAACACGGAAACCCGTGTCAATTTGTAAAAAAATATAACCAAAGCATACAAGCATTCATCACAATCATCAAACTTCATATTTGAATCTTCTCATGTAAGTATAAAAACTTCAAAATCTACCAACAGGTCCGAGCCGGTCTAGCCTGCAACAGCCAGCCGGTCCTTCTCGACCTGCTGCGAGAGACCACCTCCCTCAACTCGTCAATGACGGTGTGGTCCAGCGAGGGAGACGCCGTGGAGGTCGACCGCATGCGGGCCCTCATCCTGACCGTCGGCTTGGAGCGCACGTACCTCGACGTGCCGCACGAACTGGCAGCACGCTTGCACCTCCCACCATCCGATGTCGGAGCTAAGAACTAAACTGATTATATTTATTTATTATATTATTATTTATTCGTGTTTTATTTCTCCCAAGAATACCTAAAGGCAAACAAACTTAGATATTCAAAATCAAAAATACCTTTATTCAGTAGGTAAAATAGATACACTATAAATCGTCATTTTTTTAACATAACGAACGTCTTATCTGCCTAAAACTACTGTATCTTCTCACAATGTATAGGAAAACAAGCTGCAAGAAAAATGTCGGCACAGGGCCCTAGACTTTCTTAAAAAAAACCATAAAATATCGTCATACAATATAGTAATTTGGCTGCCTTATATCAGTTCCTAGACAGTTAATCCCATGCAATTATATCTTCTAAATAATCACTAGATAAGTTGGCTATATAAACGAGAAGCATTTAAGGGGAAACAGGGGGGGGGGGGGGGGTATTAGCGAAGTGGAAGAAGAAAACTAAGAAAGACCCCGTCATCAGTTCGAAAAATAAATTCTAAGGCGACAAAAATAGATACCTCCACAATGAAGTCATGGGCTCAAGATTAAGAATCATTTCGCTGTAAAAAAAATCCAAATTATCTTATTAGGTACCTACCTGCTGAGGTGCGGTTAATGAAATTAGCAATATTAATCAAACTCACTATAGTTTGATTAATATTGCTAATTTCATTAACTATATAAGTACATGAACCTTAATGAAAATATAATATGAAACAGCACCCCAATCTAAATTATAGATCACATCATTGAACGCAAAACGCATTTAATGAAAAAGCAAACTTGTATTAAATTCATTATTGAAAGCACGCCGTTTTGTCTGCCACTCTTCTTCTTTGATTTTACCACTAAGAGCTCCAACTCTCAACCATAAAATTTTATGCTTAAGAACCATACAATCCGCACAATAATTTGTATATTTTGTTTTGCGCCTAACTTTTAAGATTTTGAATCTTATAGCGCTTGACTTAAAATGAAAGGGAAGTGTATGAGTGTTGGTGGAAAGGCTGTCGACCTTCGCACATGTGGCGACCACGTGATGGGAACATTGATTGTCATTCATGAGGTTCTCGACTGTGCGATTGATCCACCCGCCATTGTGTTCGACCTCTATGCCTGCTTCCTGGGAGTAAACTGTACTTGTGCCCATTTTACTTTTATAAATCAGTTTTTAACCTGTATGTCATAAATATAATAATAAAATTACCATAACTGTAATATTTAATTCATCGTCATCTAGACACGCGGTAGCGTGTCAAGCCAAGTTCAAGAAACAGAACTGGCGAGCCGCACCGTGTGTAATATTACACGAACCATTTGGAGCCACTTTTGACCCCCTTTAAAATCAAAAACTATTTCACACAAACGTATAGAATTTGGCTCATGTATTGAGACTTGCGAGGTACATATGTGTTCTAAATTTCATAAAATTATCTCAAACGATTATTTAGATATTAATGTCCAAAAATCCTCATTTTTATCACTGACTGACTGACCGATAGATCAAAACTCTAACCCAGTTCCGAATGACCTAGAGAGTTAAAATTTGGTATGCAGATAGGTAATTAGATAAATACACAGGAAAAAATTAAAAACTGTCCATTTTTAAATAATTAAATTCTATTATGAACGCTTAACATAAATATGGCAAATCGCTTGAAATATTGTCTCAGTAAAGCCTGTATGTATAGAAATACACTCGTTTTTGTTGTAGTCAAATATGACCGGAATCCTCCAACGCGCGGCCAATGTCTTGGGCAAGTGGTTTCGCAAATGGAGAATCGAGGTAAACCCGGAGAAAAGTGCAGCGGTGTACTTTTCAAAGGGCTATTATAACACGCCACGGTCACGCCGTCAACTTAAAGTCATCAAGATGTTTGGCAAGCTGATCCCTTGGGAGGAGCAAGTCAAATATCTCGGCGTAGTTTTAGATAAACGTCTTACTTTCAAGGCCCATATCAAACGTGTGCGCGATCGCGCCGCGTTTGTAATGGGCCGTCTTCATTGTCTCCTTAACAAGCGAAGTAAATTGTCCCTTAGGAATAAGGTGAAAATCTACACGACTTGCATCCGTCCGATCATACCTATGCAGGGGTAGTTGTCGCTCACGCGAGTCCCTCTCAAATTCACCGTCTACAAGTAATACAAAATTGTTTCATGCGAAAAGCCACGGGAGCTCCGTGGTTCCTTTGCAATGAAAATCTGCACATTGACCTAGGTCTGCCAACCATTGCCCAATGGCTCAAAATAGCTTTCAAACGTTTTTTCGATTCTGCTCCGCACCACCCAAATCCCCTGGTAGTTGCGGCTTCCGATACATTCCGCTTAAGGACGGTACTGAAAAGTATCGGCGTCCGAAAGACGTAATATACGATCCCGACGACACTATTACTCTAGCCATAGAGGCAGCCAATCAGCTCGCGACACCAAACACTTCAGGACCCCGATACCGACCCCGCCGGCGTGGTCGACGATTTCCCTCATTCAGCGCTTATCGCTATCGACCCACTAGGGTCGATTAATTCTTTCAAATATTTTTCCTCTCAGACGACGCCCTGAGCCGAGGTTTGCGCCCAACTGGGCACTCTCAGGCCTGTTGTCTTAAACGTTGTATCGGGTGAGAGCCTTCAGCGCTTCCCATTTGTCCGGCCAAGTAGTTAATGCCATCTGCGGCAAATCTACAATAAGTCACGTCAAAAAAAATAATAATGTTGTAGTCAAAAATACTTAGTAGTTTTGATTTTATAAATTTCGTCATTCGGCCGAAATTCGGTTCACAAAACCGAACTTCGGCTGAAATTCGTCATTAGGTTGACGAGCGATCATTCATACATACATGTCACGCCCAAATCCCTTGCGGGGTAGAACGTTCATAAAAATAAATATGTTCATTTACATAATTTGATTATAGGTTTAGTTAGGTGAAATGTATTATGGAGATATTTATGTATTAATTATTATGTAAATGTGTTATGGAATTATTTTTTTCTTGAGTAGGTACACAAAGTCAATGGCATTATTTAAATAAAACTCAGAATTACTTCCACCACGAGATATTAGTGACTCGCATACAAACTACATTTTACTTTGTTTGGTTCATTTACTTCTAAAAAGAAAGTCCAATTACCTGATATTTTTCGCTCACTCATTGTTCTTACATGCAGCACTTACATACAGCATTGTTTTAATATTTTTTTTGAGTATTTTAACTATTTCACTCGTGTCACGGATGACGCAATAATAAGCGGCAGGCCGGCTCGGTGAACTGCGGGCGGGTAGAGGGCGGCAGGGACAACATCAAACTGCAAGCGATCACGTAAAAAATTCGTAACGTGAATCATTGAAGAAAAGGCGGGAAAATCAACCGAACTTCGGCCGAAGTTCGAATTCAGCGTTGTCTTAAACCGAATGTTCGGCCGAAGTTCGAATTCGGTTCAATCCACATTCGGCCCATCACTAATAAATATCAACCTGTTATTATCACGATAATTATCCTTTCGAACCCTGCATACAACATAACATATAATCACGCCTATATGCTTTATCGGGGTAGGCAGAGCACTAAGTGATCATAGAATCACTTGATGCCACATTCGACAAGTACTGTGAGGGTAGGTAAGCAAGTTGGAACATGTGTTTAGCGGTGATAGGTTGTCAGCTTTTCGCCCACCATACAACACAACTCTCATCCATTTTACTGGCTTTTTATTTTTTTAACTTTACGTGAATCTGAAACGAGTTTAATACCTATCTACCACCCAATTTTTTTTTCATTCATTTAGGTACATACTTAGGTATTTCCGTTTTAGTAGGTAAGTACCTACAAAAAGTAATGATATCCAATCAAAAACATAAATGTGAAGTGAGAGCCGCAAGTTCAATATTATGATTAATGCATTGGTTTTTGACTTCAACGACAAAAGAAGTGAGATCTAAATGGGTGCCAAGTTCAATGATCAGTTCTGAAATTTATTTATAAGTAACAGTATAACATAATATCATATCTTCTTATAACATAGGATAATGTATAGTAGCCTAAGGTCTGTCTTGGCTAGTTTTTATAAACCTACCAACGAATTATTATGTTCGATCGCTAGTTTTTTTATATTTTAATTAATACTATATTATTATAAAAAAAAATATTACTAAACCACTGTTTTTTTTTGTACATAAAATAAAAGGTTTTTCAAATAAGCATTGCAGGGGGGTCAATTATGTAAGCAAATAATAATAGTTCACTAAACTTACCTTAAACAAGTAAGTAAAATAAGTTTCTGTAAGTAAATTTTATTCATCGTACGAGTCGCTTAGGTACCGAAACCAGTTACAGCGACGATGGTCAAAATTATAGTTTTTACATGTCCTGCGCAGCCTCAGGAACCCGTTCAGAAGTCGTGAGAGAGTCACGTTTAATTTTATTTCCGATCGTCTTAAGTAAAAAACGAAAATGACATTTTTTTTTCAAATACATTATGAAAGCCAAAAGTTATTTAATTAGTTTTAGTAAAGACATTTAAATTATATGTAAGTAAGTGAACAACCTAGGACTGATTTTTATTAAAAATGAAATGCGTTGTCACAACGTGGACGAATTCTTTGGACGGGATTATTATAGTATATATATTGTTGTTCGCTCGCCCATTAACCATTTTCAGCATTTGGTTTTTGGGTATGTAACCTAACCTGTATTGGGCTGTGTTGGATAACTGAGATTAGTGATATTTTTGAATCTGAAAAATAGACTTGCCCATACAAAACACCGACCAAAGGAAAAGGGACTTACAGGATTGTTGAATTTGGTTTCTTCTGACCCCGGGGTGCTCTGGAGACTGCTAGTGCACTTTCAGATTAAGTTTAAACAGCACAACTTGAATTAATATACTTGTATGTTATTTTAGAAATTTCTTGTACAGAAACGCGCGACGGCGGTAGTAGAGTCAACTTTTTTTTCTTTTTTCGTGGCTTGGGGTGGCGGGAGTTTTTGGCGCGAACCAAAGGAGCTTTTGGAAGAGATTCATGGTCGGTGTCCTAACAGGCTGGTTTTCCCTTCGCGGGTTGGAAGGTCAGACAGGCAGTCTCTGTAAAAAAAACGGACCTGTCAAATCTTAATGTAAGCGGACCCTGCGAAAACGGGATAGGTAGGTAACGCTATGGAGATGATGATAGTTATTAAGGCTTTTGAGTTCTTGGAGAGTCTATAGCGGAGAGCTATATCCGCAAACTGACCGCTTAACCGTTACGCCACGCAGAAACTCAACCCGCATGGTTATATACGGCCGCCGTGGTCCAGTGGATGAGCGTTGGGCTCACGATCCGGAGGTTCTGGGTTCGAATCCCGGTGGGGACATATCTGGAAACTCAAATTCAAAAATATCTTTATTCAGTAGGTAACATAGTTACACTTTGAATCGTCAATTTTACATAACGAACGTCTCATCCGCCTAAAACTACTGCAGCTTCTCACAACCTGTATACTTATAGCCGGGGAAAAGAAGCTGCAAGGTAAAATCTCGGCACAGGGCCTTAGAGAATCACTTTGTGATACCTAGTTTGGTTAGGAGATTACAGGCTGATCACAAACATAATAGCTAATAAGTTCAAAAATAGTTTTATTTACTTTATGTGATGTGTTGTGTGTGGCCAAAGGTTTTATGTTCAAGAACTTTCTAATTAGGTAGGTATATTGTATACGAACAACAGAATACTATAATATATAATAGAATATGTAAACAAGAATAAAGAAAGTTGTCACACTTTGTAATTTTAATTATTTCTGAGAGTTGCATGTGTGGACTATCTATTCAACATTGTTGCGTTCTTGGAATGTATTCTTAAGTAGACCTACATGTCAGATACCATTTACCAAAGGGGAAATTAGCAAAGGATCTTTTCCACACTGCCTGGAGTTTTTTAATGCTCAGTTAAGCAGCGTAGCCGTGGTGGCCCAGTTGGAAGAACGCTTGACTCTCACTGTTAGGTCGCAGGATCGATTCTCAATACGTACCCGTGTAAAACCAATGATTTTAGGATTTGTTTTCGAATTCACGTTCACATCTTAAATGACGTCGTATTTTTTTACTTATTGTACATTTGCCGCATTAACTACTTGGCCAGACAAATGGGGAGCGCTGAGGGTTCTCACCTGGGAAACATCGTGAGGTAACCCACATAACTGAGAAAAGTGTTTTCGGATGTATGTGACATAACCTGTAATTGGGTTGGTTTTCGGGTTGGAAGGTCAGACAGGCAGTCGCTTCTATAAATAACCGGACCTGTCAATTTTTCAGGTTATGTAAGCGGACCCTGTAAAATGGGATAACGCTAGGGAGATGATGATGATGTTTTGTACAAAATATCTTATAGATCTTTATATTATAATACACTTAGATTGAGGAAAAATGTCTACAAATGCACGTGAGAAATCAATTTTTATTTTTTTTTAAAAGCAATAGTATTTATTTTATTTGGTATTTTAGTAGTCGTTACATGAGTCATATCAGGGGCCTTTGGCGGCTCAATTATAACCCTGTCACCAGGGTTGATGATGTTGGTAATCCACCTCACAACCCACACGATAGAATAAGCTATTTGAATAACGTTGCATAGCATCATGCCTGTGTCCCTGAAAGGGTAGGCAGAGGTGTATAGTAAACAGTACTGTAACGAATACTAAGGGGGATGATTCAGAAAATTATTCCGAGTTAATATCAAGTGGACAGCTAGATAGCGCAGTCAAGCAGTGTGATGGATTATGTTCCGTATCCTATACTTTTGTTGAAGCCTACCATAGAATAAAGAATAATACTACTACGTATTATTATGTTAGAAAATGTATATGGCCGTAAGTCTTCCTCAAAATAAATAAATAAATAAAATTAGGCTGTAGTAGTAGGTATACTATGTAGTAGTGAAGTGCCGGATTGTTAAAAAGGTATATCCGCGGATACGGATCTGAATACGGATATTTAGTGTAAAGATCCGCGGATATGGATACTGATCTTCATTTTCTTAAAAAAAAAGATTAAAGTTTAAGTAATTTCATTGTTATAATAGTGATATTTTATCTTGCTTTCATTATAAAGATGTATCTATCTAAATGTTTGCAATATAAAGGTGCCAAATATTTGATTTTAAGAAATAAAAACAATCTGAATGGAATTTTATAGTTTTTTATTTGATACTTCTACTTGATCACCTTAAAAAGATCCGTAAAAGGTCCGCGTGAAAAGAAACGGATACGGATACGGATTTTTCTTTTATCTCAGATATCCGCGGATACGGATACGGATATTCGGAACATCACTACTATGTAGTAGGCTGAGCTGTAGGTCATTTATGGGTTAGCTGCGAATATAAAAATAAGCAGTCCCCGACCAAACAGCAACAGGATCAGAACGTAGTGGGTAGCTCACTGTAAAATGCTACTTAGGTTCTATGACGATCTTGTGACGTAGCAAGTAGGCGCCGCTACTTCAAAAGCGCACCCCTGATGCCGGGCAGCAGCGGTATCAGTACTGGTTGGAGGCTGAGGAAATGGATTCTGGTAGGGCTCTAGCTAAAACATCACTGGTTGATGGTTGCGATGATTGCGAGTGTGGTGTATCACTACTAACTATGGCTCACCTTTTGTGCTGTCCTAAGTGCCCTAACACCTGCACTATACGAAGCCACTGACAATGCCGTAAGCGTGGCCAATTATTGGTCAGCAAAAATTTAGTTTCGATCGCCATCGACTCGCAAAGAAGAAGACTGATTGAGAAAATGGTCGGTGTACTGCGGAACTGAAGGCGATTGGGGCAACCACCGTTCTACACGCCCTATCTATGGAGTAATGGCGATTACTCCACCGACAAGAGCGCGGCTCTTAAATAAAGAGAGAGACACTACTACGTATAGGACGGACACTCTCCGTCCCGCACCAATTCGTATCAGGCGCCGAGCTAGATTTACCTCACCCCCTCTGGACCTCACTTTAGTAGACTAAAGTTTAGAAATAGCCGTAAGTCGTGAAGAAGGAATAATCGCGCGCTATCTATCTCGCACTATTAGTTTACATGTTTTTCCTGTAGACTAACGGATTTAAGTCACGCCTCTTTTAGGTTATATGCTTATTAATTGACTTTAATGTCCTTGGCTTGCGGATTGACTAGAAATTGTAGCGTCTTGCTAGATGATTAAAACTATTAAAATAGGTATTAATTTATACCATTCCATATCGCATAAACTGGGTAATGAAGTTACTTAGCATGTTCATTAGTACTACGCATTATGTATCTATCTAGGAACACAGTTAAGTTTAAGTACTACACTTAATTCTAATATAACATAACATAAACAGCCTATATACGTCCCACTGCTGGGCACAGGCCTCCCCGCAATCAACCGGAGGGGGTATGGAGCATACTCCACCACGCTGCTCCAATGCGGGTTGGTGGAGGTGTTTTTACGGCTAATAGCCGGGACCAACGGCTTAACGTGCCCTTCGAAGCACGGAATCATCTTACTTTTCCGGACAATCAGGAGGCGGCGAAAAGTCCTTACCAAACAAAGGACAGTCTCACAAAGTGATTTCGACAATGTCCCCATTGGAAATCGAAACCGGACCTCCAGATCGTGAGCCTAACGCTCTAACCGCTAGACCACGGAGGCTTTATCTAATTCTAATATAATGTAAGTTTATGGTGATCCAGTTTTATAGTCGTAAGGCCTTGATTTTGAGACACAGTACAGGGTGTTAGTGACATCATCGTAACGAATACTAAGGGGGATGATTCAGACCATGATTCTGAGTTAATATCAAGTGGAATTTTCCGTCGCAAAATTGTAATTTTTTATATGTTATAAAAAAATCAATTCTATACTTTTGCGATGGAAAATACCACTTGATATTAAATCAGAATAATCAGATGAATCACCTCTCTCAGTATTTGTTACCATGTCACTGATGCCCTGTACAAGTACCTACAAGTACGTATGGGTGTTAGTGACACCGTAACAAATACTGAGGGGATGATTCAGACCATGATTTTGATTCGATATCAAGTGGAATTTCCTGTCGGAAAAGTATTGAAAATTTTAGTAATTTTTAAAATTATTTTCAGTTCTATACAAAAATATACGGCAAAACAAACGGCAAACGGCAAAGTAAACGGTTCACTGAATTCACTAAAGCAATATATTAAAGCAAATGAAATTTGCTGCCTGTTAGCACGATTCGGGTTTCGCCGAACGTCGTAAATTATTTTATTAGTATAGGAAGCGCGGATGTAGGTCGCTGTGGAAATAAGTCATCGCACGCGCACGGTATAATCACAAAAACATATTGTATATCTATAAAAACATGTAAATGTACATTACGTATTCGCAAATATCTTTAAATACTCTATCTCCCTAGTATTATACCGTGTTCACTGCATTGTCTCGGGACCGGCGGCTTACCTAAACTAAAACTTTGACAGGTCGGAATTTTTGCAGAAACCACTGCCAGTCTGACCTTCTAACCGGCGAAGGGAAAACCAGTTTATTACAGGTTAGGTCAGGTACCTCCGAAATGCATTTTCCTCATGATGTTTTCCTTCACCGCTGATTAAGTGATAATCATTTCTGATTCAAACATGAATTCGAAAACATGGATTTGAACCTGGGACGTCGCAATGAGAAAATAGCGAGCGAGAATATCTTTAAGTAGGTACATTATGTATTCAAAAAAATACATGAATTATGGGATAATCGCCTATCACCATAGGTACGGTTCATCTAGCGTATATGGTCCCCTTCTAGCGAATAGGCCTCCCATCATTCTTTACCTTTTTTTCAGGGTCATCATTATCATACCTACATTATTACTATGTATTCTGTGGTATTATATAAATTCTGTGATAATATAGCATACTTTATTGCACACACAGAAAATACAAAATTACAAACAAAGAATAGGTAAATAGAAGAGCTTATCTCTTTAACAAAAAACAGCTCTTTTACCTTTAAAAATACCTAAGTGAAGGGTCGAACTTTCGCAAACTATTTGTCAGAATTTTCGCAATATAGGCAAGGTAATCAAGAAATCAAAATCGTTTATTCAACGTAATTATCATGGATAAACTTGTTGAAAGTCAATGTAACATTTTTGAATTTACGTCATTTCGCAAGGTCTTATGGTTAAGGAGAAGAAATGACAAGAAACTGCAACAGCAACACAATCTTTTTAAGGTACCTCGATTTTCTAATCCAGATGTTAATTAATAATGATACGGGTGACGTAACTATACCTAAAGTAAAGCGCAGTGACCTGAATGTGGTCACAGCACAGGTGACGAGATAAGATAGGAGATAAACTTAAATTGCAGTTGCAGGGTAATAAAGTTGATATTTATAGCAGATTCAGTCTATAATTATGGTCCGGGATATAAAGAAATACACATACATACATAAACTCACGCCCGTAATCCCCAAAGGGGTGGTCAGAGCCACAAGTAATCAAAGACAACTTACAACCCTATTACCATATCTTCTTCTTATCGTGTGGGTTGTGAGGTGGATTACCAATCTCATCAACCCTGGTGTCAGGGTTATTACTGCGACTATACTTACATCAGTAAGTAGTAACCGGGACCAACGGCTTAACGTGCCTTCCGAAGCACGGATCATCTTACTTTCGGACAATCAGGTGATCAACCTGTATGTCCTAACCAAACTAGGGATCACAAAGTGATTTTTGTGATATGACCCCACTAACATACCATAATAAGTTACATAAACATAAACAAACAGCCTATATACGTCCCACTGCTGGGCACAGGCCTCCCCTCAATCAGCCATTGCTCCCGGCTATTAGCCGTAAAACATCTCTACCAACCCGCATTGGAGCAGCGTGGTGGAGTATCCTCCATACCCCCTCCGGTTGAAGTTTAAAGTTAGTATAGTAAATTACGATACGACCTATGTAATGTAGTAAATATAAATGTAATTATGTATTATCATCAACTAAGTATATCAAGCTAGCAATACCAAGGTCAAACCGACAGGTCAGGTCAATAACATTATCTCAGCCATCCCGTCGGTTCATCTGAGAATAACTCAGCCGCAATGCAATCTGATTGTTAGGCTTTACGCACACAGGCGGTAGTGGGCGCGTTCCGGGAGCGGGAATATTTGTAATATCAACACTAATTTTAGGGCCACACTCTTGTCGTTGTACCATTCTCTATGCTACTTTTTAGGGAAAAATAGGACAGTGGTTTCCCTCTTGCCTTCCGCTCCGCAATACTCTCTGTGTGTGTCTGTTTTTTTTTAACTTCTTGTATTATTGTAGTTTTGCCGCAGATGGCATAAACTACTTGGTCGGACAAATTGGGAATGAAGGCTCTCACCCGGTACAACGTTTAAGAGAACAGGCCTGAGGGTGCCCAGTCTGTCTCTCTCTGTGTGTATTTGTAATATCATTTATTTCAGTAATAAGTATGTTTATTTTTTATTTTTTCAAAGTAACCACAGCTTATACATTGTTTTAAGTTTACGCGGTTATTATCATAATTAAAGCACATAATAACGGGTTCTTACCGCGTTTAAATGGGGATATGAAAATATATATGTGGATAGATATAATGGGGATAGAAAATTATGGATCTACCTACTCCACTCCAATCTCATCAGTCATCCCGTGATCATGGCACTTGCAACAGTGTCGAAATATCGGGAGTCTCATATCCCCATTTAAACGCGGTAAGAACCCGTTATTATGTGCTTTAACCACAGCTTACTTCACATGACTAACGACCTACGCGGTCCCGTGGTTTACCTGGGCTAACGATCCCAGGGATCCCAGGAACAAGCTCACATAGAACGTACCTGTTCACTCTGGCCTTGAAAGCATCCGGGTGCATTTATATGCATTTGGAAATACAGCTATATAACAGCTGATGGGAGACCTCGCCGGGCTGTCATATCTTGCGCCAGGGGGGCTCTGGCGACGTCGTGCGACATCGTTCAATGTCTTCAGAGACGCCTAGAAGGACTCTGTGTGCATTAAGCTTTACTGTTAAAGTTTCTTTTTATTAAAAAGAACTATTCGATGCCTTTATATTGCTGGCGAGGAGAGACGGAATTACAGAAGAGGAGCGACTGGAATTTACGATGGGGAATACCTAATGATATTTCTTTTTTGACGCGACTTATTGTGTTAATTCATATTCCGAAAGTACCTATCTATGCCCAACCTCATCACTAAATAAAAAAGAAGAAAAACAAGAAGAGAAGGTGAACGCGGTGAGGCGTCGTGTGTTATAAGAAAGTGAAAGAACTGGCCTTTCAAATTCAAATTATTTATTTCAGACTTCCATTTTAAAATTAAAATTAAAATAAATTATATAAAATCAAATAAAATTAAAATTATCAATGTCCTAATAAATAAAATAAAAATAATATTATTAATAAAAATGAAATAAATAAAATACTTACATGAAATAAAATACATTGGTGCCCATTCGGGTGCACACAAACTTAACCCAATTTTAGTCGACAGCTCTTAAATGAGTCCCGTCCTGCACTTACAATAAGTGCAAGAAAGGGATAGAGCTAATTTGATACCTTTGATAGACAAGAATGGAGAATGCTACACCGACAAAAGGATGGCTCTTAAATTAGTGATGAAAACTAGGTACTTAACAGGTATATAACATGCGTATACATACCAAGTAAGTAGACTTTTCATTACTTGTTTTTGTGAAGTTAAGCAACTTTATGTATTTATACCAAGGGACTGATTATTATACATCACACGACGCAACAACTTCACACAATTTTATCAAATTGATTGTCACTTATTCACAGAATTTCACAATGTCACGTTCTCAGAACGGGAACCTTCTTTAACTGTGTATATCACAGAAGCTAATATCATTTTAATCGCAGCAAAAAATGTTAAGTACCTTCGACCTCCAAATGCTTGGAGTGAAATCTGTACCAAACAAAGAGTTATAATTGTAGAGATATGCCGCGAGAGCATAGCGGGTGGGACCGAAACATGCACAAAAGGAGCATATTATATATGGCAACGATCGTCTTATACTCTCCACATCATTCATTGCTTCTTGGGTATCGCGCAACCACAATTAGTGCTTGTATTACTGTGCGATCTTCTTCTGTCATGTGGGTTATGTGAATTATCAACTTCATCAACACTGGTGTCAGGGTTATTATTAAGCCGCCAAAGGCCCCTGACATGGCTCATGTAACGACTACTTACATCAGTAAGTAGTAACCGGGACCAACGGCTTAACGTGCCTCCCGAAGCACGGATCATCTTACTTTTCGGACAATCAGGTGATCAGCCTGTAATGTCATAACCAGACTAGGGATCCAAAAGTGATTTCTTTGTGATTTCTCCTCAGCGGGATTCGAACCCGGGACCTCCGGATCGTAAGACCAACGCTCAACCACTGGACTACGGAGGTCGTCCTGTGCAATGAACAGCGGGGAAATAGTTGTAGAGGTCCAGTCAGACATGTCTTGGTGCGGCCGCTTCACACGCCGACGTGAGTTAATAGGCCACATGCGGACTCGTGTAACTTACTGCGGATGGCATATCTGCCTTCTTTCTATGATCTGTGGTATCGAATACGAACAATTCGAAAAAAATGTGATAATGCTTTAGGTACTAAGTGAGAGTAAAAATGTATTGAACAGAATTCCGCACATATTTAATACTTCTTCTTATCATGTGGGTTGTGAGGTGAAATACCAACCTCACAACTCTGGTATCAGGGTTATTACTGAGACTATACTTACATCAGTAAGTAGTAACCGGGACCAACGGCTTAACGTGCCTTCCGAAGCACGGATCATCTTACTTTCGGACAATCAGGTGATCAACCTGTATGTCCTAACCAAACTAGGGATCACAAAGTGATTTTTGTGATATGTCCCCACCAACATACCATAATAAGTTACATAAACATAAACAGCCTATATACGTCCCACTGCTGGGCACAGGCCTCCCCTCAATCCGTCGTTGGACCCGGCTATTAGCCGTAAAAACACCTCTGCCAACCCGCATTGGAGCAGCGTGGTGGAGTATGCTCCATACCCCCTCCGGTTGAAGTTTAAAGTTACTATAGTAAATTACGATACGACCTATGTAATGTAGTAAATATAAATGTAATTATGTATTATCATCAACTAAGTATATCAAGCTAGCAATACCAAGGTCAAATCGACAGGTCAGGTCAATAACATTATCTCAGCCATCCCGTCGGTTCATCTGAGAATAACTCAGCCGCAATGCAATCTGATTGTTAGGCTTTACGCACACAGGCGGTAGTGGGCGCGTTCCGGGAGCGGGAATATTTGTAATATCAACACTAATTTAAGAGCCACACTCTTGTCGTTGTAGCATTCTCCATGCTACTTTTTAGGGTAAAATAGGACAGTGGTTTCCCTCTTGCCTTCCGCTCCGCAATACTCTCTGTGTGTGTCTGTTTTTTTTTTTAACTTATTGTAGTTTTGCCGCAGATGGCATAAACTAATTGGCCGGATAAATTGGGAATGAAGGCTCTCAACCGGTACAACGTTTAAGACAACAGGCCTGAGGGTGCCCAGTCTGTCTCTCTGTGTGTGTATTTGTAATATCATTTATTTTAGTAATATGTTTTTTTTTTTTTTCAAAATAACCACAGCTTACTTCACATGACTAACGACCTACGCGGTCCCGTGGTTTACCTGGGCTAACGATCCTAGGGATCCCAGGAACAAGCTCGCCTAGAAGGTGCCTGTTCACTCTGGCCTTGAAAGCATCCGGGTTATATGCATTTGGAAATTATCATCCTCATCATCAGCAGCCCATTAACGTCCCCACTGCTGGGGCACGGGCCTTCCCTATGGATGGATAGGGAGATCGGGCCTTAAACCACCACGCGGGCCCAGTGCGGATTGATGGTTATTGACGACTGCTAATGCAGCCGGGACCAACGGCTTAACGTGCCTTCCGAAGCACGGAGGAGCTCGAGATGAAAACTTTTTTTTTGTGGTCACCCATCCTATGACCAGCCTTTGCGAAAGTTGCTTAACTTCAACAATCGCAGACCGAGCGCGTTTAGCGCTGCGCCACCGAGCTCCATTTGGAAATACAGCTATATAATAGCTTATGTTATGTTAGATGGGAGATCTCGCCGAGCTGTCATATTATCTTAGTTGGAGCGCCGCCAGGGGGGTTCTGGCGACGTTGTGCGACATCGTTCAATGTCTTCGGAGACGCCTAAAAGGACTCTGTGTGCATTAAGCTTTACTGTTAATGTTTCTTTTTATTAAAAAGAATGATTCGATGCCTTTATATTGCTGGCGAGGAGAGACGGAATTACAGAAGAGGAGCGACTGGAATTTACGATGGGGAATACCTAATGATATTTCTTTTTTGACGCGACTTATTGTGTTAATTCATATTCCGAAAGTACCTATCTATGCCCAACCTCATCACTAAATAAAAAAGAAGAAAAACAAGAAGAGAAAGTGAACGCGGTGAGGCGTCGTGTGTTATAAGTAAGTGAAAGAACTGGCCTTTCAAATTCAAATTATTTATTTCAGATTTCCATTTTAAAATTAAAATTAAAATAAATTATATAAAATCAAATAAAATAAAAATTATCAATGTCCTAATAAATAAAATAAAAATAATATTATTAATAAAAATGAAATAAATAAAATACATGAAATAAAATACATTGGTGCCCATTCGGGTGGACACAAACTTAACCCAATTTTAGTCGACAGCTCTTAAAATGAGTGCCGTCCTGCACTTACAATAAGTGCAAGAAAGGGATAGAGCTAATTTGATACCTTTGATAGACAAGAATGGAGAATGCTACACCGACAAAAGCATGGCTCTTAAATTAGTGATGAAAACTAGAAAACATGCGTATACATACCAAGTAAGTAGACTTTTTATTACTTGTTTTTGTGAAGTTAAGCAACTTTATGTATTTATACCAAGGGACTGATTATTATATATCACACGACTCAACAACTACACAATTTTATCAAATTGATTGTCACTTATTCACAGAATTTCACAATGTCACGTTCTCAGAACGGGAACCTTCTTTAACTGTGTATATCACAGAAGCTAATATCATTTTAATCGCAGCAAAAAATGTTAAGTACCTTCGACCTCCAAATGCTTGGAGTGAAATCTGTACCAAACAAAGAGTTATAATGGTAAAGATATGCCGCGAGAGCATAGCGGGTGGGGCCGAAATATGCACAAAACGAGCATATTAGTATATGGCAACGATCGTCTTATACTCTGGGGTATCGCGCAACCACAATTAGTGCTTGTACTTATTACTGTACGATGTTCTTCTATCATGTGTCAGGGTTATTATTGAGCCGCCAAAGGCCCCTGACATGGCTCATACAACGACTACTTACTTATATCAGTAAGTAGTAACCGGGACCAATGGCTTAACGTGCCTTCCGAAGCACGGATCATCTTACTTTTTGGACAATCAGGTGATCAGCCTGTAATGTCATAACCAGACTAGGGATCCAAAAGTGATTTCTTTGTGATATGTCCCCAGCGGGATTCGAACCCGGGACCTCCGGATCGTGAGCCCAACGCTCAACCACTGGACCACGGAGGTCGTCCTGTGCAATGAAAAGCGGGGAAATAGTTCTAGAGGTCCAGTCAGACATGTCTTGGTGCGGCCGCTTCACACGCCGACGTGAGTTAATAGGCCACATGCGGACTCGTGTAACTTACTGCGGATGGCATATCTGCCTTCTTTCTATGATCTGTGGTATCGAATACGAACAATTCGAAAAAAATGTGATAATGCTTTAGGTACTAAGTGAGAGTAAAAATGTATTGAACAGAATTCCGCACATATTTAATTATTCTTCTTATCATGTGGGTTGTGAGGTGAAATACCAACCTCATCAACTCTAGTGTCAGGGTTATTACTGAGCCGCTAAAGGCCCCTAACATGGAAAGAAAGAAAGAAAAAAGAAAACATAACCAAAAACAATGAAACAACACAAAACAAATAACAATAAACAATAATGTCCTAACCAAACTAAGGATCACAAAGTGATTTTTGTGATTTGTCCCCACCGGGATTTGAACCCAGGACCTTGGGATCGTGAGACAACGCTCAACCACTAGACCGCGGAGGCCGGATGATAAAAATTTATTGACATGTCACTTTATGTCAATCCTATATATTTTCATCACTATGGCTGTCGATTATCATCATTGCCTGCAACTTGGCGAACCCCCCTGATCACTACGGCCTATCTCTCGCCGATGCCCAGTGAACCCTAAAACAATTCAGACGCGGCTATGAATGAGTGTTTCGAGACGACAGTATTTATAGCTGTATAAATATAGGGTGAAACCCGCGCTAGGGAGAGTGGCCCTGTTTTCGACGCTGTTGGTAGAGATAAGTTTAAACATATTAACATTGATGTACCACTACCGTATATACAGCGCTTGATACAAAAATGCGGCGAAAACTTGGCGCTTGTTTAGCTATACTTTCAAACACATTCAGTATATTTATTCAATAAAATCTTGTCAAATTAAGAAAGTACGTAACGTCTTATTATTATATTAGCGCGTGGTGCTTCGTACGCGGTCGGGTTATACTGCGACTCGGATTGACGGGGGACTTGTTTTAGTGTATTTTAAACTAAAATAATAATTTTGGTGGGTTTTACTACGACTTACTAGAAATATGATTTACTTATTAGAAATATTATGTTCCATCATTCATTTTTCGCTTTGAGGTTCTATTTTTGCAAGTTTTTACTACGCACTTCACCGTGTTGCCGGTTCGGCGCCTAATCGCGCACTGAGGTTAAGTACTGTCAACGTCGCTATGTTAACAGCAACTTTGTGCTAGCGCTGATGTTCAATCTACTGTAGTAGTACATGTATGCTGTATGCATATTAAATAAAAAGTACTTAAAAAAAGAAAAAGACCCGTCCTTTCGTAAGTTTAAAAAAAAATCTATGTCAGGATCAAACCACTTTTCCATATAGGTACTCTAGGTATTTTGTGTGGGTACATCTTAAAAAGACATTGATTGACTGAAATTGTATTATAATATAATAGAACAGCCAAACCGTTTCGAAAGTTTATGCGGACATCAGAAGCTTTTTAAAGCATTATGAAAAAAAATCTCATTAACTGAAGCCTTAAAGGGTCCAGCATTATAAAGTGTCCCTATTACTTGAATAAAAAAAAACAGATGGCTGGCTAGGCATTACTTTGTAATTGCAATAAAATTGCTTAAATACCTTGAAAACGAACAAACTCTTCAGAAGTCATTAAAGCGTTTACTTTGAAGAACGCGCTGGTAGAAATATAGTTTATGTCTACAAATTTTAAGTTTGAATCATCGATTCGACACAATACAAAAAGCAAAAGCTTACAAAACCAAAATTCCGAATTCCGAATAAAAATCCCAACTTTAACCGAGCGAGTCCGAAAACATGCGCAAGCGCCTGCACGCGTCCCAACGTGCGGCCCATGTGTCAGTTGCTGCCGAGCCGCCGCCGCGTCATGTTGCGTCTATCGCTGCTACTCGTGCTCCTCACGCACCGGACCCCCGCCTACGTCACCGACCCGCCATCCTTCGCGGACAGACTCGACAAACTTTACGAAAAGCTAGAAAAGTTAACCATTCCATCCGAGTCATCTCTAGCTTTAAGTTCAACTCCTGAAGATAAGCTTTATGCGAAGTTAGACCGGTTGAATTCCCTAGGACCCGATGACAGGGAGTTGACAGATGATGATGAGGAGCTGTTGTCTGCGATGCAGCTGTGGGGGATGCTCAGTGCAGAGCAGTTAGAGGGAGTGGTGAAAGAGTTGCAGCATATGAAGGGAGAAGAGAAGAGTGAAAGGCTGACTGACGGAGAGTACGCTGATGGCGAATGGATTGACGAGGTAAGTGGTGAATATTATCATAATGATATAGGTGCTCCTTTAGGGAAAAGGGACTATGATATCATATCAGGCCATGATTTAAAATAAATAAATGAATAATAAATAAATTTTAGGCCCATAAAATTACAAATAAATCAAATCAAATATTCTTTATTGCACAGAACTAATTTTCAACAATCAGACACAACACATAAATACCGTACAATTTGGGCGGCCTTATTTCTCTAGAGCAATTTTTTCCAGGCAACCATTACCAGGAATAATTATGTACCCGAGAAATGAGAAAATTAGATAATTATCACGTTTAAACTGAACAACGCCATCTATATTGTTTTTGGTGAACGTAACCTGGAAATTCCCTCATTGTCATTATTATAATTAAGGAAGTAAAGTTCTTGGTATTAAAAACCAAACCCTACCACGAAATTTGTTACTGTGGTTTTTGTAGTGGTTAGGGAATGCAATCCCGACTCGAGATTACAAATTCGAGATCTCGCGGGATTGATATTTGCAATCCCGAAATTTTCGGGATCTCGTCTAGTTCATAAAAAAAAAGTTAGGATGGCTGAAAACGATGGAAACTGCTTGTCTGTGATAGTGAGGTAATTAAAACAAAATATTTTTGAAAGAAAACAAAAACCTTTATTCTTCAATATAACTAACTGAATAATTAACTTTTCTTTGGAAATCAGCATAATCAAAACAAAAAGTACTTATAACTTGAGGAGATTCGCCCAATCCCGTCAATCTCGAAAATATAAAATTACAAGTATTATATAAATTAATTCAATTTCCTATTATTTTACTTTATATAGTTTTTATCCAATTATTATTTAACTTCCAGCTTTAAGTTACCTCAAACACGTGTACGTGTTGTTTTGTTATTTGTTTAAAATTTTAACTGGAATGTTGTATACGCCGGTAATGGTATAACATACGTTCATTGTCCGTTGAATTTTATTCATGTAATTTTTATGTATATACCTTTTTTTTTTGACGTGACTTATTGTAGATTTGCAGCAGATGGCATTAACTACTTGGCCGGACAATGGGGAGCGCTGAAGGCTCTCACCCGATACAACGTTTAAGACAACAGGCCTGAGGGTGCCCAGTTGGGCGCGAACCTCGGCTCAGGGCGTCGTCTGAGAGGAAAAATATTTGAAAGAATTAATCTACCCTAGTGGGTCGATAGCGATAAGCGCTGAATGAGGGAAATCGTCGACCACGCCGGCGGGGTCGGTATCGGGGTCCTGAAGTGTTTGGTGTCGCGAGCTGATTGGCTGCCTCTATGGCTAGAGTAATAGGGTCGTCGGGATCGTATATTATGTCTTTCGGATGCCGATACTTTTCAGTACCGTCCCTAAGCGGAATGTATTCGGAAGCCGCAACTACCAGGAGATTTGGGTGGTGCGGAGCAGAATATGTATATACCGATGGTGTATCTTAAATAAATAAATAAATAGATTGATCCCGATAAAATTAGACGAGATCTCGCGAAACCGGGATCCCGCATTAGTAAGGGATTGCCTTAGTGGTGGATTTGCTTCAGCTAGCATTCTTGACCGAAAACCCTGAGTTTGCTTCAACAAGGTTTATACGAATCACTCCAGAAGTATTACAGTTTCTCTGTCCTACGGCACACGGTTTTATTTATGTTGTCGCTACGGATTGTTTGGGTGTACATAAGTGTTGTATTATATTTTTGCGGACGTAAACATACTTAGTTTAACAAACACATAAATGCCGCGTGAATATATACGACAGATGGGCTTATCTCTAAAGGAGACCTTGTCCAGCCTACCCCGCGTGGTGTGAGAGGGCAATAAAAGTGGGAGGGCACAAAGTGAAATAATTATATATAAAAAATATAATAACAAATATTAAAAAAAAAAACCAAAAAAACGAGAAAACAAAAACAACAACATATATAAATAAAAGAAGTGAATAGAAAGACATGTGATATATGTGTCTCTTTTTATTTTATTTAGCTTATTAGAAAAACAGAAAGAAGCAACAGATGGACGTTTTCTAATACCATAGTGGAGGTATTGAGCATAATCGACTACGCTGCTCCATTGCTTGTTGTTCGAGGTATTCCCACAGCTAGTAGCCGGGACTAACGGCTTAACATGCCTTCCGAATTATGGAAACTCGTCAAAATTATAAAATCAAATAAAATTCGCTCTATTTCTAAACAAAATAGTGCTACCGCCGAGATTAACTGACAGCTAACAAACAAACCAAAACGCAGTGTCTTTGATCATCCCAGTTAATTTTAACTATAACTTTCGAACGTCAGGGAAATAGTTAACGCTCGGTAGAGTTTTATTAAGTCTCAGACTATTTTGAATACTAGGCCAGTCTGTCTACATTCAAATTAATTTGATTGCTGAAACATCATAACTTAGATTTGGACATAATATATAATACAAGCTCACGACTACATCCCAATGGGGTAGTCAGAGATACAGAGCTTTTTGTTAGATCTGACCGTAAACATAACCTATTATCACAGCGCTGAAGGAAAACATCGTGAGAAAACCCACATTCCTGAGAAATGCATTTTCGGAGGTATGTGACCTAACCTGTATTGGGCTGGTTTTTCCTTCGCGGGTTGGAAGGTCAGACAGGCAGTCACGCTTCTGGAAAAATCCGGTCCTGTCAAATCTTCAGGTTAGGTAAGCGGTCCCTGTGAAAATTAAGTCTTTACCTATGAAATTGCTGTTCTGCAGTACTGGCCATTTCGAATCAAAATATTTTTTGTTTGGCTAATAATTCTAATTTCAAATTAATTTTATTTTAAAAACATGGTATTCTTTTTTCCAAATTTATTTATTTCGATGAGCGAGTGGAAGAAGGGTAAGTACTTTTAGTTATGAATTTATACATTAAACTTTTACATAATATTACATTATTATTCAAATTAATCGAATAACTAACGTAACTGTATCAGTTTCATAGATTTATTTATAATCATAAATCAGAATATGTGTATAATTTCTTTATATTTCGACATAATCATAACATTACATTTCGGCCGCGGAATGATTGATGGATGTGTGTAAATGTTCTTCGATGTCACGAACAGTAACACAGTTTCACTTAAAACTTCCTTCGAGTAATAAAACATATTGATAAAATAACATAGCCACTATGCCACTGACCAAACCCACAGCCAACAGCCACTTTGGTGTTGTTGTTCACCGGCTTGCTTCTCAATCGGGAAGTGTCGGTTCGAACCCAGGTGCTGGACTTGCTACGAAACTAGTTACGTTGCAAGAATTAAATTGATATTACAATATTAAATACTCTTTTAAATGTTATGGGCGATAGGCTGATCCCTTATCACCATAAGGTTCATCATATCCAGCTTACGACATCGTATCAACAGTGGCTGCAAGTTGTCTTTGATTACTTGTGGCTCTGCCCACCCCATTAGGGATAACGGGCGTGAGTTTATGTATGTATGTATGTATGTATGTAAATACTCTTTTCTAACAACATCTCTACATACCTATATTATTTGTAATAAATTCTATATCATATTAATATTTTTACGAGTACATTAACACAGAAAGATAAATTTATTTTAAAACAGACCTTGATGACCCTATGTTTATATTTATAATCATACTTATTATTAGACTAAAATAATTATTAACATAATACAGCATCACGCCTTTATCCCTGAAGGAGTAGGCAGTGGTGTACAGTATACAGCTACTCCTCGCCAACTTTGTTTTAGTCGAATTCAATGGTTTGTAGCCCGAGCTGGGATTAGAACTTGTGACAAACGATGTATGTCACTCGCACCCAATCCTTCATAAAAGCAACGTATATATGTATATATACAGGGTGTTAGTGACATCGTAACGAAAACTTTGAGGGATGATTCAGGCCATGATTCTTAGTTGATATCAAGTGGAACTTTCCGTCGTATATATATATAATTCAGTGATGTGATGCAATAATTTAAGAGCCGCTCTTTTATCGGTGTAGTATTCTCCATGCTCCTTTTTTAGGAAAAAATAGGGCAGTGGTTTCCCCTCTTGCCTTCCGCCCCGCAGTACTCTGTCTGACGTGAGTGGGATGGCGCCCAGAGTAATCTATTTCAAACCCGTACTAGGACCTGTCCTCCGCCTCTGAACAGTACTGACAGTTACAGATGCCCTCTGTCACTGTCAGGTTCCAGGTTACAGTCCCTGAGAGTCCCTTGTCAGTCCCTTGCCCCTTCCATCCTGCATTACCGTACCGATGGCTCCCATCTTCGCCTCAGAGGAAAATCCCACTTCATATTAACTCAGAATCATGAACCCCCTTGAGTAGTCGTTACGATGTCACTAAGGCTGCGTTTCCATTGACGCGGAGCTGTGCGGAGATGTGCAGGAATCAACCAATCACCGTGAGGAAGAGAGTGACAGAGCGTCTTCGTTTTTCGCTCTCTCTAACGCTGTGATTGGTCAAATCCGCACATCTCCGCTCTTCTCCGCCCATCTCCGCATCAGTGGAAACCTGGCCTAACACCCTGCATATATAGGTAGGTAGGTAGGTACGGGACCTACTAAAAGTGCAAATTAAGTAAATGCAAATTAAGTAGTAAACTTCTAAGGTACTTATGCGTAAGGTGTGCCTATACCTAAACAATAGAGCCTAACAAGTGGGAACAAATCAATGCGATAAAACCATCTCCACATTCCTCGCATAACTTTATCTTTCAACTCTAGACATGTTTTAGTACTCATTTTACGACCTAAGCTGGATGATGGCGGTAAAACATAATGTTTACTCGTAAACATTTGTTATTTCAAAATGTTTTATATCTCGTATCACCTTGTAGTGAAGTTAATAAAAATGACTCTCCGTTGGACTGAAGAAAAGTAGAATGTGTTAGGTTAGATCCTTATTACCTTTGACATTACCATAACCATGGTATAAGAATACCAGTAGGCTCTGCACGGTGACCGCGCCGCGCGCGGCGCGAATTATATCGAGGCCATCGACCAATAGGCGTTTGACGTCCATCTACGTAGATAGCATTCGTATCGTTTATTGGTCCAAGCGCTAGATATAATTCGCGCGGCGCAGTTACCGTTTAGAGCCTACTGGTATTTTTCACAGAATGACTACTTCAAAGAAAGGACCGACATAAAATTTACGTCCTTGGAATGTTGGAGATACCAATTTCATGGTAACACTAACGTCATCAATGGGCTAGCAATGGCGGCTTGTCATAGGACTGCATAGGCATACCTCTCTATTTACAGCGGATGTAGTAAGTACGGTCACGAGCATTAATATGTATACACTTTGGTACCATGTCACATTAACTTTTTTGACAAATTGAACTGTAAGTCTCACTAAATGTCAAATATGTTAGTGCGACAGAGTCCTAACGTGGGTACATTATATTGCTCATGACTGTACATAGTAAATTAACCAATGACGTAACTCTATGGTTGCAACCGTAAAATATACAATGAAACCAAACGGTTTCGTATTTTGGTCCGAGTGTTTCAGGTTGCCGAGTGAAATAGGTTAGTTCGCACGTAGTTGCTAACGCTAAACTTTGTATAATTGGCTCACTGCTTGTAATTCCCCTGATCCACAGCCAGGGCCGACACAGGGGGCACTTTTGGTCGGTTCGGACCGCCAGCGGTTCGGACCGTGGTGCGAATCAACTGCTCTTCTTGGGCGGTGGGAATTGAACAAGGTACCTGTTGGAATGGGTTAATTCCTATCACACAGCGTGGTATACAGGGTGTTAGGGACATCGTAACGAAAAAAAAAATGGAACGCCTATTTGATTGAACTAAAAACGATGGTGGGTGTTTTTCTTGTCGCAAATGTTTAATTAAGATTTTGAATTTTTACTGTGCCGCAATGTAAGTCGAACAACGCGGCACACAGACGTTAAACCTACGCACGGCTACGTTACGCGTGCGTGCGTGATACGATGTTGTATCTAGGTAGGAGTTTTCATTCTCTTGTATTTAGATGCTTAGTGGTGCAACGTTTAAAAATGTTGAGTTTGTTGAAGTAGAACACCTACTGCCACGATTTTTCACGCACGGTACCTACCTACCAGTTATTAAAACGTTCCTAACTTATTAACAATAAAAACCCTACTCTTGCCTTACCTTAATTGTTATTCCTTCGGATGAAGTACCTAGGTAGGTACCCTAGAACATGTCACGTCACGTAGGTTAGGTATGCAACATCGCGTTTCCTCCGCGGTAGGTAGGTATCACACGCACTCACAAACACAACACCTTGCTCTTTAATAAACATCAACAATCTTCCATACTTTTGTGCAGTAAATGGTCTATGATCTATCATCATAGTCGACACTACTCATTTACAGAATAAAACAAACACAAAACACTCACAAACACGAAAAAAATATCCTCGAAAAACATCACGCGATTCGGGTCAAGCTTAGTATTCGACTGAGCGCAGCGGAAGCGCGCGGCGGCGTTAGCGCAAAGCATCAAAGGCGTGCCGACGACGCACCGGCCGCGGCCGAGTCGAGCCGACGACTAGACAGAGAGAGAGAAGTATGTTTATGGTGCAAGTGACAGAGAAAGAAATAGTATCTGTTCGTATGCCTACTTTATTGGCGAGCATTGCCCTTGACCCGTGCGCCGGCTATTCACCTGCGCATAGCTGAAGTTGTAGATACGTTATTATTAGTATTGATGACATTGATAAAATTTAATAATTAGTAATTTTTATTTGTTTATTTTAAATGTGCGTTCTATGCAGCTTAAAACACAATATGGGACTAAAAAAAATCTATTTTTTTATGAATTTTGCGACAGGAAACTTCACTTGATACCTATCAACTCAAAGAAATACCTAGTATCTGTTCGTAATGCCTACTTTATTGGCGCGCGTTGCCCTTGATCCGTGAGGCTATTCACGTCCGAGTATCCATCAAGACAGATCAAACAAGCCCTAACTCGGAGGTTTTGCGTCCCAGGATCCTTTAATTATGTCTTAGAACCTTCTTGGCCTATGTGGTCCAGTGGTTGAGCGATGGGATGCGGAGGGTCCGGGTTCGTATTCCGGTGGGGACATATCACAAAAATCTGTTTATAAGGCCTTTGGTTGGGACGTTACAGGCTGATCACCTGATTGTCCGAAAGTAAAATGATCCGTGCTTCGGAAGGTACGTTAAGTCGTTGCTCCCGTCTACTAGGTACTTATGTAAGCACGTAGCCGTTACATGAATATTGTACACAGAACAGGATAGGTTTAATTAGTTCTTTACTGATGATTTAACAATGAGATTTAAAACACGAATAACTTAGTATGTACTTAGTACCTCGGTACCAACATGTAACAAGAAAAATAAGATCACTCCTCTCGGACAATTTTTTTCTTTGAACATGCCGACATTGCCTACGCGGCGGAGTTGCCGAACTATCGATAGGTAGATTATCAATTGTTGAACTTGAAAATTGTCTAAACTATCGAAAGTAGTGATAGTACATTTAGATCGATACTAGCGATAGTACCGATAGGTCTTGCTTTGTAACAATAATGGGTATTGATCTAAAAGATCTATCGATAGGTACCTACTATTGGTTTTTTTTAACTAGGTATCGATAGAATATCGATAGGCAACACTCTGGCGGAGTGTCCGCCGCGAATTCTAGACGCGATCTCGCTCGATTTTTGTGTAGCGAGGTTTAGCGTAGGTACTTACATACTAAGTTGGTGGATGGTTGACATAGTAGGTAACTAATTATCTAATCTGTGGTGGTTGTGTTAGTTGGTTGTTAGTTATTCTAATGACAACAAAGAATACAATTATTTACTGTTTCAACTGTTTTAGGTAGATAATGGCCCCGATTCCTATGAGTAAATGAATGAATAACCCGGTCGAATCAAAAAGGTATCTCGGTGGTATGCAAACCGTTTGACGTGTGCTGTCAACTTAATTCTGTCGGTTGTTTTAGATTTCTGCTTAAAATTGACGTGTATTCCATAAATTTTATGCCTGTTGAATATCCGTCCATTTAAGAATAAGAATAAAATAAATTTATAATTTACGATAGACAGAGAAAGAAATAGGATCGGTTCGTAGTGCCTACTTTGTAGGCCGCGCCGCCGCCGCCGCGCCGCCGCCGGCGTGCGGCGCGGAGCGCGCGGAGCGGGGCGTGCGGAGCGGGGCGCGCGGCGCGGTGCGTGTGGCCGTTGACCCGTTCGAGCAGCTGTTGTCTCCATTACATCGAAAATTTTCGATAATTTGTCATTATTGTTTTTTTTATTGAAATTTGGGTTCTATGCAGCTAAAAGCACAATATGGAATTGAAAATAATTAAAAACAAAACTCAAAATTTCATGAATTTTGCGACGGAAAATTCCACTAGATATTAACTCAGAATCATGGTCTCAATCATCCCTCTCAGTATTCGTTACGATGTCACTAACACCCGGTATAGTGATAACCACGTAAGCGCTTTTTTGAAAAATAACATTCGAATGTAATTTTTGATAACAAAACCGCGCATTAACAATCTTTTTTTTTATTTTTACACAAACTACCCCACGAGTTAGACATTTGTCATTATACAATAAAATAAAGTATATGAAATATCCTATTGATTGATTATTGGTTGATATATGACTTACTGGTATAGACCAATAGATCAACTTACCCTTGTTCTATTCTGGTTTAAATTTTTACACGGATTGAAACTTATTTGCAGTTGGTAAACTAATACCGTCTTTGAATGTGAAGCGTGGAAGCTGACGCAGAAAGGCAGAGAGAAAACCGAGGCCTTTGAATTAAAAACATCATAGAAGGGAAGCTACAAGAGAGGAAGGGGAAGATCAAGAAGAGCTTACATGGAACAGATTAAAGAGAAGGCGAACGTCGTGTCTTATAAGGAAGTGAAGGAACTGGCCTTTGATAGACTAATTGTGAATGCTACACGGATAAGAGCGTGGCTCTTAAATTAGTGATGATAAAAATAATCACGACTTATGTCGGTGTTGGGAGACGGCATTTTTTCAACGGCAAAATAAAATGTTATTGCGATTATAACGGTTTTACAGTTGGTATAATCGATTGGTATAAATATGTAGGTAGTCAACAAGTCAAAGCCGGAACATTAGGTGTGCAAGTCAGATTCGCATTTGACCGGGTTTTTTTTTAATAAAAAGTCAGTGTTCTGAGTTTCTAAGTCCTTACTCCGACCCTGTGTCTGAACCTACAGAGTTGCAGTTACAGTCGCAATATGCATGTTCCGTATTTAGCGACCTCTTTACGTTTAAATCACGATTCGGCGAACTCTGATCCTACATTCACTTGCTATATGCACTTTTACTTGCCTAAAGTACCTGTATGTAAACATAGCATAAGTCAATGTACTTCTAAAGACACCGCGCGGTTCAATTAATATTAACAATGAAAATTATTTCGTAGGTACTACATAACATCAATAATGAGTTTCATACACTAGTCAAGAATTTTTAAATAAAAAAATGACATTTAAATAATTTTGATGTTTTTCATTATAAGTACGTTAATAATGTAAAAAAATATTATTATTTATTGAGGACCTTTCCAGGCTACGTTCCCAAAAATATATATAATATATAATAGGTAGCAACATAATTCTATACCATATCTGATCCAAATTAGAATTCATTTATTCGTAATAAACATTACAGTCAAAACAAAAATACACATTATATAAAATAGACAATAACAATTAGAATTAAAATTAACGTTCGCCTTCTCTTTAATCTGTTCCATGTAAGCTCTTTTTGATCTTCCTCTTCCTCTCTTTCCTTGTAGCTTCCCTTCTATGATGTTTTTAATTAAAAAGGCCTCGGGTTAAATTAGAATTTATATTTTTGAATAAACATGTACCCGAGCATTGAGAAAATACTCCTAGTTACCAATGCAATTGTTGATATGAGCTATTAATAAGTTACTTATTCACAGAAATAACGTCAATGCATGTAATGCAAAATATAGGGCTGTCAATCTATTCGTATGGGTCCAAAAATATAATTATACATATACTCTGATACATACTTATATCACTTTGTGTATGATTTAAGTAGGGTTCGAAATTATCTATATAATCACACTCCTTAGTAGTCATTTGATAGTAAAGTTAATAATAATTATCGTGATATTAATATCACAGTTGTGTTGATAAAATAACAGTTACTAACAAATATACATATAATATCTTCACCCCCAATTTAAGGGACATCAGTGCTTCTTGGTGTTGTCTCAAAACTATAAGCTGTTAAAATAAGAAAGAAATACTTTTTAATAATATTATTTTTATTAACTTCTAGATGACTGATTTTCCTACATGTCATCACTAATTTAAGAGCCACGCTCTTGTCGGTGTAGCATTCTCCATGCTACTTTTTTAGGTAAATATAGGGCAGTGGTTTTCGTTTTGCCTTCCACACAACACATCCACACGTATCTTGAATTATAATAATAATTATTAATTCTCAGTTCAATTATCAATGATAATTATCATTAGCGTACAGCCGTCAATTTGAGCTATCCATAAATAAATTGAGATCTTATTCCAACTATATCTATTTTCTTTGTTTGTGGCTGCATCGTTCAGAAACGATGATTCTGCCAAAGTTTCCAACTAGTCAAATCAGTTACTTTTTACTAAACGTCAAAACACGAAATTATATGAAAAAGCACTCTGTGACAAACGTAACAAAATGTTGCACTTATGATTAAGTACATTATTCTTTATTATTTTCAAATTCTTAATTAAAGTTCATAAATATGTTAAATAGAAAAAAGAGAACCTTTTTTGTCACCTTTAATCAGAATATCATAATTTATCTTTGACCTACGAAACTACCCAATTATCCGTTATCCCCCTCCGGACTCGTAGTCACACCAGGTTGTCACACCAGTATGACAAACAGGAATTTTATTCTTGTTTGTCACACCGCTAACAATACAACACCTTTTATCACACCATTGTTCATCATCATCAATTTAAGAGCCACGCTCTTGTCGGTGCAGCATTTCTGTAAAATACTCTCCATGCTACTTTTTTAGGGAAAAATAGGGCAGTGGTTTCCCTCTTGCCTTCCGCCCCGCAGTACTCTGTCTGACGCGAATGGGATGGCGCCCAGAGTAGTCTATTACAAAGCCATACTAGGACTCCTGTCCTCTGCCTCTGAATAGTACTGACAGTTACTGCTGCCCTCTGTCAGGTTCCAGGTTACAGTCCCTGTGACATGCCCCTTCCGTCCTGCATTGCCGTACCGATGGCTCCCATCTCCGCCTCTGCAGCCGTTGAGGTTGCGCCTCTTACTTCAGTAGGCCGGAGTAAGATGGTGGCTGAGTTCGAATAGGGACCCAGACCTACGGGGTATAACGTAGAACCCTTGCCCAGGGATACGGGTGAAGACCTCAACACCATTGTTAGTGCGGAAAATATCCTATGATAAAAATATATCGATATTTGCCATAAGGCCCTTTCGAACCCTGGTTATAAGATGACTAATAATGTGTACCACAACACACTATGGTTGTAGTTCGCCACCCCTACATTAATATAAAACGCAAGCTCTAAGAAACCGCCGTTGATAACCCTTATGATATCATTGCTGTATGTCGATTCTGTAGATCTCGAACAATAACTCGCTTATCACTTCGACGCTCACTTACACTTCGCATTCGATCTCACCTGACCTTGATTTTGTATTCTGTAAACATCACTAGCTCACTTGCGAAGTGAAGTGAGCTTCGATATATCTTTCGAGTAACTAGTGATTGGCGCTTAATGAGAAGATACCAATCGGTAATTACCGATTTATTGTTTTTAGCTAAAATAATGAAATTCTGCCAAAGAACTATAATTTGGATGATTTTATTCACGTTTCTGTACTCGAATTTAAATTACTCAAGCCTTAATAAGTTAAATTATAATGTTTTTAATCATAAACTTAATTCTTTTGGATGAATGAGCATTGAATCTATGCTTACATTTTTATAACTCAAAGCTAAAAAAAGTTTTGTACGAATGTTTGAAAACAAAGTTGAGGAATTTCAAGTGCATTTATATGTTTTTAAGTGGTTTGGTGCATAGATTGTGGTGTTTTGGCTGCGTGTGGACATATTTTGAAACGGGATAATGAAGTAAGTTTATTCTTTTACTTAAAATTAATCTCTTACTGACTGGAATTATTTTGTTTTGTAACAAAAACAAAAATCTTTTCAGTGTAAGCGAGCGCCCATCCCATCTGTCCTTTGCCCTAATAGAAGCAATGATTGACTTCCTGGAGAGAAACCCAGATCTGGCAAAGGGTTTTTCAAAAACTCAATATGCCAGAGAGTGGAGCACTAGGAAGTTTTGTCATAGCGGCTCAATAATATGGGTGGGACGATTAAAACATACAAGCAGTGGACCAAAGTGAGTATGTTAATATTAATATTTCTTGTCCGGAATACTGTTCTTGAAGCATTTCAAATGTAAAAAAAATTGAATTTCAACCTAGCTTGTTTATTGAGTTTGTCAATCTCTGCAATTTATTCATTAACAATGTACCTACTAACGCATTCTAAACACTTTAAATATATATATATTATCTATATATTATTGATATATTATCTGTCTGAGTAAAAACGTGCCGTTAAAAAAGTAGCAGCACAGGCTGCAGCTAGACGTAGGACTGGTGGTGGGGTGGAGGATGTAGCTGAACTTGCATTGGAGGAACGGATAGTGGCTTTGTATAGGGGTTCAGGGTTTAGTACTGGAGGTGCCCACTGGGAATCCAGCTATTTTTAGTCAGAGTTTTATTAAATTAGGTGTGTTCGTCGTTATTATACTAAAATAATAATAATAAAGTACATGATTTTATTTTCAGCAATCAGACCCAATACAATTGGTTCCCCAGCCTCACTCTTTAATACAAAGCAGTGGACATTCAGAAGTACGTATTTCAGTTTATTTGATCTAATGTTATTTTGACTACATTTATGTGCTGAAATAAACTACTATTACTCTTACAGATTTCAGTGAGTTGAAGAGCAGCAGTTAGAAATTCAGCGGCCCAATGCACTGGTCAAGGCGACCATGATGAAGCGCAGCATTGAGAGAGACGGAATTGCCGCTAACGCTGTGGCGGCAGTGGAGGAAGGATTAAATGCGCTAGCAGAAGCTATTAGGTTGAACTGGGGTCAAATAAATAAGTATTTAAATTGTAATTTTATATTTTAAAGTTTTAAAGTAGATTATTATACGTTATATTATTATTATTCGTTGTTTCTTTTCTGGTTTTGCTTATATTACAATCTTTTTTTTTTCAATGTTCTTAGTACTAAATATAAATAATAATAAAAAACCGTTATTTATTCATAAAATACAATTTTGAAGTTAATAGCAGACCCTAAAGTAATAATAGCCTATTATATACAATTGTATTGTATAACATTACACAAAGTAGGTAATTCTGTATGATAACAACACACTCACCTATACCTCTAAACTACCTGTTATTCCTTAGTATGTACTATAACTAGATCTACATAGATAATTAAAATATTTAGTCCTAAGGTTCTGTTACTCTTCTCACACTGAGGTGGAGTTAACGTCGACGCGATCACCACAATCTATTCACAAGATCTTTGACTTTTTTTTCTTTGTCCTTTGAGGCCTTTGCGACCGTCCAACATTTAAATCATCATCATTTGGCACGTTGCCTTCTCTGTGTCTCGGCTGCCACCTGAGCTTCCTCTAGGTTTTCATCTTCAGTCAAATTAACTACCTCCATTCCAGCCCGGTTGAACACGTTATGCAGAATACAACATGCATTGCAACTTTATCAGGATGATAGTCTAGGACCCTGTGTACTAACAAACACCTGAAGCGTCTTCAACAAACCATTTGGCGTTTTACGGAGTTGCGCAAGCATGTTATAATATGTTTCAGGAGTATTGTCTGGGGCATTATTTATAGGTGTCATAAGGTTAGCCCGCTCAGCATATCCAGAACCACCTGAAATATATGAAGAATACAACTTTATTACTAAATATTTAAACCAATTGTTAGTAAGGAATTCCTTACTAATAAAACTGAAACGTAAGTTTGTTGCTGCTTTTACAGAATTATACAATAAACCACGAGAAATGTTGCATTTAGATAGCTGATGAATGGTCTAGAAAAGAATTTCAGTTAGATACTCTGTATCCTATTAAATAAATCTAAAAACTTTTTAAATAGATTTGTTAAGGGCCAACTTATAATTATTTTTATCACTTTTATAAATATATTATATCTTTACTAAAGAAAAACTTACCAAACAAAACAATTTCTTCACCAGCATTTGTCAAAGCCTCTAAGTGATCTCTTACATCTTCATTAAAAATAAAACTGTCATCTGTAATCTAAAAAATAGGTACTTAATCTAAGATTAGGGAGATGATCATCAAATAATAATTTGAGAACCTCTAAGATGTTTGATCAAGCGGGACAAGAAATTCTAATTCACTTACCAATTGCACATGATATTTTTTCAATTGCACATCCTAGCATGATAATTCTTACGACAGAAGAAGCGCTCTTCATGCTCAGCCGGTCTTTTTAAGTTACGAGAGTGCCATCAATGCTGCCAATGATGAATTTTTCATGAAACCTGTAATTCAATACAAGAAAGTAGATAGTGGGTACTCGTATTAGGGTTTCAACGCATGTTTTATCACAAAAATCTTCAAATATAAATCTCCTCTTTAATATTTGTCTTTCTTGTATATTTTGGGGAAACCTTATATACTTTTTCATCATGTTCGGATTGTTGAGTACCTTAACCACTTTGTTTATGCAGCAGGATGCAGATGTTTGGGACAAATAGGTCCGAACATTTTCTTTTATAATGTTTTAGTAGCTGCCACTAGGCAAAAATGACAAGGTACACAATATGTGTGGAATAGTATGCTATCAATCTATTTTAACAAAATAACGATAATTTATTTGATAGGTAGGAGGTATTAGATAGATAGGTAATTTTCTCACCTTAATACGAGTTGTAAGTCCTTTTCTTCGACGTTTGGTACTTTTTTATTATAGGGAGCAACTCAAGCTCGAGTTGGTCGATTAATTGCTTCGAAAGACTATATACGCTGACATAGTTATCATCTCGGGTCAATAGAGACAGACTACGAATTTCATAGGCTTGTCGACGTAACTCAAAATTGTCCAAAGTATGAGCTTCCTCTAATAAACACTTTAATAAAAACATTTGAGCGATTTTCAACAGAAGAAACATGTACACTAGCACCAGATAAAATACTACACTAAAGTTTTTTAAACATTAATCTATTAAATTACCTTAATTGAAACTTATTGAGTCTTATTAGACACGATATCACCAGCAAATAACTAATAAACGTATAGATTTCACTCGACGAACATCAACTTTTTATTTGACAGATCAAATCGAGTTCGTAAGTGAAGTGAATAGCGAAGTGAACGGGGAATCACCCTTACAGAATGCGGATACATCTGTCATCTCATACTAAAAACGTCAAAATCTCGCATCAACTTTAGTTCGACTCGCCGCCGTACTCGCAACTGTGTCGCTAGTGTGCATTCAACTTAAGTACATGTCTTACAGAATGCCAAAACAAAAACTCACCGCGGATTCAGATGCGAGTTTCAAAAATTACCTTACAGAATTGCACTGCTGTGTTACATCAAAAGTTATAATTAACGTGAATAATGTTTATTTTAGTTTACATTATTTCTTTAAGGAAAATTATATGAAGTAAGTTCTATAATGTTATGCTATATTATGATGACAAAGAGAGATCGACCTATACACTTCTCATCAAAAAAATCGAAACACTTCCGTTTTCATTGTTTCTGTCCGAATTTAACACAAAAAAGAATTCATACGATGAAAAAAAATACATAAATGTATAGCTGGCAGTTTGGCCATTACAGTAATAAGCGAAAATTCTAAATTCAAAATTAGAATTTCATTTGTTTATCTTATAAACGAAATGAATCACTGTTTTGAGACAAATGTGTGTTTAGGGTTGGAGTACATTTAGCGTTTAAAAACTAAAAATTGGCGCCTATCCTTAAACTTTTTGTTTTTTATTTCAATACTGTGACTTTGGGACGTCTGAAAAAAGGTTTTTTTCTAAAACGTATGGATACTTCGCCCACAGAAGCCGCCCAAGTTGTGGCATTGCTGGATTCTGGCCTTAGTCAGCGTGTTGTGGCTGCAAGACTGCATCTAAGCCTGTCATCTGTTCATAGAGTCTATAAACGTTATCGGGAGACTGGTTTGTTCACGCGCCGTTCAGGATCTGGCAGGAATCGGGTCACTTCTGAGCGAGATGATCGATTTATTGTAACAACTTCTTTAAGAAATCGACGCCTTAACGCTTTTCAACTGCAGCAGCGGCTTCGTGTTGTACGAAGGGTGGCTGTAAGTGACTCTACAATTAGAAGAAGGTTGAAGGATCGTGGACTGGTACCGCATAAGCCAGCAAATGGGCCGAAATTAACTGCAGACCATCGAAGAGCGCGCCTTAACTTTGCACGTGAGCACCTAAATTGGTCATACCTACAGTGGAGCAAAGTTCTCTTTTCTGATGAGTGTAAAATTATGCTGTATGGTAACGACGGAAGGAACAAGGTCTACAGAAGAGACGGAGAACGCTATGCACAATGCTGCATTGAAGAAAAGGTCAGCTATGGTGGCGGTTCTGTAGGTATGACCAATTTAGGTGCTCACGTGCAAAGTTAAGGCGCGCTCTTCGATGGTCTGCAGTTAATTTCGGCCCATTTGCTGGCTTATGCGGTACCAGTCCACGATCCTTCAACCTTCTTCTAATTGTAGAGTCACTTACAGCCACCCTTCGTACAACACGAAGCCGCTGCTGCAGTTGAAAAGCGTTAAGGCGTCGATTTCTTAAAGAAGTTGTTACAATAAATCGATCATCTCGCTCAGAAGTGACCCGATTCCTGCCAGATCCTGAACGGCGCGTGAACAAACCAGTCTCCCGATAACGTTTATAGACTCTATGAACAGATGACAGGCTTACATGCAGTCTTGCAGCCACAACACGCTGACTAAGGCCAGAATCCAGCAATGCCACAACTTGGGCGGCTTCTGTGGGCGAAGTATCCATACGTTTTAGAAAAAAAACCTTTTTTCAGACGTCCCAAAGTCACAGTATTGAAATAAAAAACAAAAAGTTTAAGGATAGGCGCCAATTTTTAGTTTTTAAACGCTAAATGTACTCCAACCCTAAACACACATTTGTCTCAAAACAGTGATTCATTTCGTTTATAAGATAAACAAATGAAATTCTAATTTTGAATTTAGAATTTTCGCTTATTACTGTAATGGCCAAACTGCCAGCTATACATTTATGTATTTTTTTTCATCGTATGAATTCTTTTTTGTGTTAAATTCGGACAGAAACAATGAAAACGGAAGTGTTTCGATTTTTTTGATGAGAAGTGTATTATAATATAGAGAAGTCAATTTGAGAAATATAAATATAAATGGGTCTAGATCTCACGTCGGTATCCCCGAAAAGGTAGGCAGAAGTGTATGTGAATATTATTATACAAATACGGCCTCCGTGGTCCAGTGGTTGAGCATTGTGCTCACGATCCGGAGGTCCCGGGTTCGAATCCCGGTGGGGACATATCACAAAAATCACTTTGTGATCCCTAGTTTGGTTAGGACATTACAGGCTTCACCTGATTGTCTAAAAGTAAGATGTTCCATGTTTCGGAAGGCACGTTAAGCCGTTGGTCCCGGTTACTACTTACTGATGTAAGTACGTAGTCGTTACATGAGCCTGTCAGTGGCCTATGGCGGCTCAATAATAACCCTGACACCAGGGTTGATGGGGTTGGTAATCCACCTCACAACCCATTCGATAGAAGAAGATTATACATATACTCCTCGCTAGCTATATTCATCTCTCATGTAGGTAATAGTGAACAAATGACAGTAATCGGGCACAAATCTTGGATCATCATCATCATCAACAGCCTATATACGTCCCACTGCTGGGCACAGGCCTCCCCTCAATCAACCGGAGGGGGTAATCTTGGATTACGTGATATTAATTAGGCAGTTTCCTAGGTCAAAGATAAATTATGAAATTCTGATTACTAAATAAAGACAGATCTAAAGGGAATGCTTAGATATAGAGGGATTGTTTACAGAGGTTTCTTTTTGTACCTATTAATTTAATTCTTGGGCCTAACAGTATAACTTAATATAATTTATAGACTAGTTCACCGCAATTTGCAACGAAATATAATATATGTTATATACATCGGTGGAAACTGCTTTGGCTTAATGTGTTTAATTATAAGTTTATATCTTTAAGTATCTATTGTGTAAGCTGTTTGTTTCCTTAATAAAGAAAAATAAATAAATAAATAAAGGTGACAAAAAGTTTTCTTTTTTATATTCAACATACTTATGAATAGAGAAAAATGTAATATTAAGTGCGACGTTTTTTGTCACGTTTTTCTATGCCGTCACGGTTTGTTTTGGATCTTCTTCTATCGTGTGGGTTGTGAGGTGAATTACCAACCTCATCAACCCTGGTGTCAGGGTTACTATTGAGCCGCCATAGGCCACTGACATGGCTCATGTAATGACTACGTACTTATGGCCCCAGGGCCCCAGGAGGCTTTTTGATACAAATTTCATAGTAATTTCGTGTTTTGACGTTTAGTAAAATGTGCTTAACTATTATCTATGATCCTAACATGTATTCAATCGAATAAAGGCTTTTCGGCGGGAAACGGGAACGGGACAGTTGCGTTCTTCATTGAGTAATCTAAATAATTAATACGAAGTGGTGTTTTGTGGTTAATGATCGCATTAAGTTAGTCGGAAGACATTCGCGAGTGTTATTATATTGGAGTATTCAATAAACAAAGTGTATCTGCTTATTTTCGCTTCGTGCCGGGAAGCCGCTTCATAACTCAAAAGTTTATGCGGACTTTTGAGTTAATTCGTTTGGGGTTCGGAGTAGGAGTCTACTCCGAGGGTGGGGGCTTAGGTTTCATCATCATCACCTTTCATCATTTCATTAATCATCAAGAAAAAAAATACGTCAGACATGGCTGTATGGGCATAGTTCCCTTTGCCTTACCCTTCGGGAAAAACCAAAACAAAAAAAAAAACAATCGAATAAAGACGATCTCATTCTCTCTTAATATATAATCTCAATTAGTCTGCCTGGATCTAAAAATAAATATGACACGTTAGATAACTCCTAATATTTATCATTAAACCAACCCAGCAATAGCAAATGCAGACTCACGCGCAACAACCTTGCAAAACGCTGTCAACGTCCGGAAACGAGTTGCGCAGTAAATATGTCTTATAATTTGCGCCTGACCGCACTCTATCCCGATTTACACATACATACACAGATAGGGGTAGGTGATGGATGAACCAAGAAAGTGTGGATGGATTGTGTAAAGAAGGATATGTGTGTGGAAGGTGTGGAAGGTGTGAGTACTGAGATGATAGGTGACAGAAATGGATGGAAGAGGACCGTTGCGCCGACCACACTTTGAGTGGGATAAGGAGGATACATACATAGGATCATGCCTATTTCCCATTGGGGTAGGCAGAATTTACGAAATTTCACTTACTACGATCTTGACAGACCATCGCTTCTTCCACCCTCGTTAAATCCCAATTTCATCATCATCAGCCCATTAACGTCCCCACTGCTGGGGCACGGGCCTTCCCTATGGATGGCTAGGGAGATCGGGCCTTAAACCATCACGCGGGCCCAGTGCGGTTTGCTGGTTATTAACGACTGCTAATGCAGCCGGGACCAACGGCTTGATATTTACTCAGAATCATGGTCTGAATCATCCCCCTCAGTATTCGTTACGATGTCACTAACACCGTGTATAATACAACTGTATACATTTTGGTGTTGGCCACAACAAGGTGGCGCAACCGTCGTGGTGGCAACACCATGGAGTCCTAGTAAAATACGACCGAGATTGAATACTTCTGGAAATCAGAATTGTATTAAAAAGGCATATGAACCTGTTTGGACGACCCGTTAGTAATAATTTATCAAAAAAACCGCAATTTTTAAATTACCTCCGACATTTTGACAGCTCGATCAATACGCGATTTTTCGCAATGAAACGGCTTTACGAACTAAATTGCTGTAAGTACTTTTCACTTTACATTATTATTAAGTGGGTATGCATATTTCTGTTGGAATGGGACTGAATAAAAAAACCGAATTTGTTTAGTTGCTAATCCCTTGTATCCCTGTATCACCGAAGGGGTAAGCCTTTCAACTGTTTTAAGACAGTAGTTAAACAGAAACGTTGCAAAAAAGTCATTATAAGGTTAGTGATTATTTAGGAGATATGAATGCATGGTACCTATTAACTGTCTGAGAACTGATATTAGGCAGCTTAATTACTCAATTGTATAATAATATTCTATGTTTTTTTTAAAAAAAAAAGAACGTCTAGGGCCCTGTGCTGAGGTTTTTCTTGCAGCTTCTTTACCCGGCTATACAGGTTGTGAGAAGCTGCAGTAGTTTTAGGCGGATGAGACGTTCGTTATGTAAAAAATGACGATTCAAAGTGTAACTATGTTACCTACTGAATAAAGATATTTTTGAATTTTGAATTTGAACTTATAGGTCTCATGTCCTTGATTTTGACGCGGTAAGAACCTGGTATTTGCCCTGAATAACCCGGGCGAATCAAATAGGCATTTCGCCGATATGCTACCCGTTTCACTTTGTCAATTTAATACCGTCGGGTATAGCCTAATGTGAAAAATTTGATGATACTGGTTTCAATTTCTGCTTAAAATTGAAATGTGTTTCAAAAAATACCCGTCCTTTTATTTTTGTCGATTAAGAAAATGACAAGGGTAACTTAAAATAATTACTTAAGGATTTTATGGACGTCAGTTGTGGCTGTATATCCGCGTATCGTTGCTAAAAGCTCTCAGTTCCATCAAAGTGAAGAATTTCCACATCCGTGATTATATTGCACCGGTCCATGAACAATTATGAGTCGTTCCACTCAACTGACATGACGAGATCCCTCGGGCAATGCGCGCGAGTTTATTTGAACAACTTTTTTTACTTCTCTGCGTGTAGACAAGCCGCATACGATTTCCTGATGGTCGCCGGGTTTTTTTTTAATACATACGTATATATAGCATAATGAGCCATGGTAGCCCAGTTGGTAGAACGCTTACCTCTCACTTTTGAGGTCGCAGGTTCGAATCCAGCACAGGCCTAAACCAATGATTGTCGAATTTGTTTTCGAATTCATGTTTGGATTCATGTGTTCGGCGGTGAAGGAAAACATCGTGAGGAAACCCATGTGGGTTTGAATTTTGGATTTGAACTTATAGGTCTCATGTCCTTGATTTTGACGCGGTAAGAACCTGGTATTTGCCCGATAAAATTGCATTTCTCGGGAATGTTCCCGAGAAATGCAATTTTATCGGGCTGGTTTTCCCTTCGCGGGTTGGAAGGTCAGACAGGCAGTCGCTTCTGTAAAAAACGGACCTGTCAAATCTTCAGGTTAGGTAAGCGGGCCCTGTGAAGAACAGAATAATGCTAGGAAGATGATAACGATATACATAGCATAAAAGCGTCACGCCTGTATCCCCAAAGGGGTAGGCTTCGGTTTAAAGTACATATTATCTACATCCAATCCTCGCCACACCGGGCGAGCCTGATGCTATTATATTTTTTCTATGTGTTATAACATGCATTTCACCTCACCACCTCGTATGAGTATGCTCCGTACCCCCTCCGGTTGATAGAGGGGAGGCCTTTGCCCCGCAGTGGGTCGGATGTAGGCTGTTTATGTTTGTATGTTATGTTAACATTCATTTATTCCATATTTGACACTGCAAAGTTTTATTATTTTCTTTTGAGTGACAGGCGTGAGGTGGCAGAGTAATAAAACGCAGCTTTCTATAATGAAAACCAGCTGTCGTCACAATTTAGGTCACTTCACAATCGTCCGAAACTATTCTCGCAAATGCGGATTAAAATACAAATTCTTTATTTAAAAGCATTATATGTGCCGACATTTTTTTTTATTTTTTTTATTTTTTTTTTTTTTTTGACGTGACTTATTGTAGATTTGCCGCAGATGGCATTAACTACTTGGCCGGACAAATGGGGAGCGCTGAAGGCTCTCACCCGGTACAACGTTTAAGACAACAGGCCTGAGGGTGCCCAGTTGGGCGCGAACCTCGGCTCAGGGCGTCGTCTGAGAGGAAAAATATTTGAAAGAATTAATCGACCCTAGTGGGTCGATAGCGATAAGCGCTGAATGAGGGAAATCGTCGACCACGCCGGCGGGGTCGGTATCGGGGTCCTGAATTGTTTGGTGTCGCGAGCTGATTGGCTGCCTCTATGGCTAGAGTAATCGGGTCGTCGGGATCGTATATTACGTCCTTCGGACGCCGATACTTTTCAGTACCGTCCCTAAGCGGGATGTATTCGGAAGCCGCAACTACCAGGGGATTTGGGTGGTGCGGAGCAGAATCGAAAAAACGTTTGGAAGCTAATTTGAGCCATTGGGCAATGATTGGCAGACCTAGGTCAATGTGCAGATTTTCATTGCGAAGGAACCACGGAGCTGCCGTGGCTTTCCGCATGAAACGATTTTGTATTACCTGTAGACGGTGAATTTGAGAGGGGCTCGCGTGAGCGAAAACTACCCCTGCATAGGTCATGATCGGACGGATGCAAGTCGTGTAGATTTTCACCTTATTCCTAAGGGACAATTTACTTCGCTTGTTAAGGAGACAATGAAGACGGCCCATTACACACGCGGCGCGATCGCGCACACGTCTGATATGGGCCTTGAAAGGAAGACGTCTATCTAAGACTACGCCGAGATATTTGACTTGCTCCTCCCAAGGGATCGGCTTGCCAAACATCGTGATGACTTTAAGTTGACGGCGTGACCGTGGCGTGTTATAATAGCCCTTTGAAAAGTACACCGCTGCACTTTTCTCCGGGTTTACCTCGATTCTCCATTTGCGAAACCACTTGCCCAAGGCATTGGCCGCGCGTTGGAGGATTCCGGTCATCATAACTCGACCACGGCACGAAGAATAGATGGCTGTATCATCCGCAAATAAAGCTAATTCGGTATTAGGGGATTTGGGAATGTCACTAGTATATAATGAAAATAGTAAAGGGGAGAGGACGGAGCCTTGTGGGACTCCGGCATGTATCGGGTGCGGTGACGAGAGCGTCCCCTCCACGCGGTAGCGAAAGGTTCGATTTGAGAGGAAGTCTCGTATGATGTGCACGAGACGGTCTGGCACTCCCAGTGAATAAAGCTTGTAGATCAAGCCGTTGTGCCAGACTTTGTCGAACGCTTTCGCATATGTGCCGACAGTAACTATTAGTGACATAAACAGTCCGAAACTATTCTCGCAAATGCGGATTAAAATACAAATTCTTTATTTAAAAGCATTATATATGCCGACAGTAACTATTAGTGACATAAACAATCCGAAACTATTCTCGCAAATGCGGGTTAAGATATTTAAAAGAATTGTATGTGCCGACAGTAATTATATAGTGTCGTGAGTAGTCTGAATCCATTTCCCTCAATATAACCCCTGGGGTCTAAAACGACAAATATAAAGAAAGAAAGAAAAAGATTTATTCGGCATACTTACTTAACATACTTAGGTAACTAAATTACTTAATAATTATTACTTGTACTTGATGTCACGGCCTAGCTGTAGCTAGACTATGACGCTGATTACTACTGTGTCGTACAGCATCTTGCTGTGGGGTCATGCTGCAGATATTAACAGCATTTTTGTTCTGCAAAAGCGAGCCATTCGGGCGATTTACAAATTGGGACCCAAGATGTCACTTAGAAATAAATTTAAAGAAATTAATATTTTAACTTTGGCATCACAATATATCTTTGAAAACTTAATATATGTAAAAAAACATATAGGATTATATGCAAAAAATAGCGATCGGCACATTGTTAATACCAGGAATAAAAATAAACTTGCTTTACAAGTCAGTCGATTACATAAGATTACTAAATCTTTTAAGGGGCAATGTATACGTTTTTACAATAAGATTCCCATTGACATTCAGAATTTGCCTTTCAACTGTTTTAAGACAGTAGTTAAACAAAAACTTTACAAAAAAGGTTATTATAAAGTTAGTGATTATTTAGAAGATATGAATGCATGGGATGAACTGTCTGAGAACTGATATTAGGCAGCTAAATTACTCAATTGTATACCAAAATATTTTATGTTTAAGTATTTTTATTTTTTTAAAGAACGTCTAGGGCCCTGTGCCGAGGTTTTTCTTGCAGCTTCTTTTCCCCGGCTATACAGGTTGTGAGAAGCTGCAGTAGTTTTAGGCGGATGAGACGTTCGTTATGTAAAATTGACGATTCAAAGTGTAACTATGTTACCTACTGAATAAAGATATTTTTTGAATTTGACTTATGTTATAATTACTAGTTTACTATGTTATGGTGATTTTTACCCCTGGGTGTCAAAAACGTTACAATTTTTTTTTTACCTTTGATGGGTATGCTCTTGGCCCCAGACTTGCCCGAAGGCATTGACGAAGCCTAAGATGGAGCTCGTTCGCCCAGAAGGTGCTTGCTCTTTTCACAATCAAATCAAATCAAATGCTCTTTGAAGCTAGCTTGTCTATTGCGAGGTGTTGTTAACAAAAACCACATCCGAATGTGTTTTTTCAAAAAATGCGCTTACTTGGTGTTTACTATAAGTACGAAGATGAATATGGATACTACTTAGTAGTATAGATAGGTCGGTGACAGTCAATTATGATTCACAAGCGGATCGCGATAACCTCTGGCCGCGTTCTGTTACTTTACACGACTGTAGCTACTTTCCTGACTTGGGATATCGACGTAAGGTGCAAATTCTTTTTAACGTTCTAATACAACATACAATTACAATACAAATACACTTTATTGCACCAAAATAAAAAGAAATAATAACAAAAAGACTCTTAACTAAGTACATGGCAAATGGCGGCCTTATCGCTTAAAGCGATTTCTTCCAGACATGCATAAGGTGAGGAAAAATGAAAAAAAAAAAATGCGGGTACAAACTATAAGTACAACTTACCAATAAATACATGCAAATAAATATATATCATACATATTAATATATATATCTAACCTATATACATAACCTAACATATCATCATCATCATCATCAGCCGTACGACCTAACATATATGACTACTTATATAAATAGTACACACAAAATACCTAATAAGCCAAATACCTAAGCAACTGAAGAGCCACAGAATATGAATAGCACTACAACATACTTCGTAACAAAAACAGAACCATTAACAATTATTACTATTTTAACATTTTAAGAATGAGGGGAAATAGAATTATGAAAATTAAATTGAAATTTAAAAGAAAGCCACTAGATTTCTTGATTGAGGTAATTTGTTTGAAGGCAGGTCCATTCCATCATCCAGTTTATTAAATGCTGTCCAAACTTCTCTACATACACGCAAACACTCTAAACCCACTCATCAATTTTATAGCACCATTAATAGATCAAAAGCTGCCAAAACAGATCAAAGAGCCACTCATAACTTTAATCGCGCAGCTAAATCGATCGATTCATAAAAAATCGATTTGAAATGAAAAGAAGCAGACGGCGCGCGAGCTTTAAATAATGTTCTATTTTCGACTCCGGCGCATGCCGCGTCGCTACTGAGCTTACAAGGAAATGGTTTATTGAGTTTGTTTAGGAATACTAGTTTACTAAAGGTAGCTTAGCTATATAGGTCGCGATACTGGATATTTTGCTACTTGTCATAATCATTAAGCAGCACCAGATGACACCAGCAACACTATTAACCCATGTTTATGGAACACGATGTTCGTGCGTCACCAAACAGGGTCCACATAATATCAGCGTCGTGGTTCACGCCGCGACTTGTGCTGAGTGAGGCCCTTTTATCTCAGGACGTCCACCACCACCTTATGATCGTTTCGACAAACATCCGTCTTGCGTTTTTGTAATTGTTTTTGTGGAAATTTGATATGATGTTGTTGTCTTTTATTTGTGTGTGGCGCCCTTTTATAATAAACTATTTCTATTCTATGATTAATCAGGCTGAGGGAGATTCTTTTTTTTTTTGGACGCCTTCCTCACTTTAATGTTAAGTGTTTTTGAATGATTGTATAAAGGAAAAGGGGGGAGGGTTTGTAGGAAGGGAAAGACCAAGAAGAGTTTACATGGAACAAATTACAGAGAAAGCAAACGTGTCTTATAAAGAAGTCAAAGAATTGGGCCACATCGAAGCAATTCATCTAAGAAAGCAATATTGCTAATTGAGATTTGTTTGCATTGCGCACTTACTTTTATATGCGCAAAGCTCTTAGGCCGAGTTTCCACTGACGCGGAGATGGACGGAGAAGAGCGGAGATGTGCGGATTTGACCAATCACAGCGTTCGAGAGAGCGAAAAACGAAGACGCTCTGTCACTCTCTCCCTCACGGTGATTGGTCTATTCCTGCACATCTCGCGTCAATGTAAACGCAGCTTAAAAGAACCGTCTGGAAACCAGATCTAAATTATTTCCAGCAAAGCTAACTCTCTTGCGCACTATGTACACTGCACTATCCTAACTGGTTCTTAATTATAGAAACAAAGTCGCACGCAACTGACTTGTAAACGTGCAAATTATGCCTCCAAGCAAAGGAATGCGAGCTTTAGCATAAGTACAATAACACCTTTCATGAAAGGTCTGTTAGAAGACAAGTGCTGAATGCTTGATGTGTAAAGCCACAGCGGTTGCATACAAGGGATTACGGTATCTGTTTGCTATCTATAGATGTTTAAATATGCAAGCAACTAATGATGGTCGGTGTGTCAGTCAATGAATGTATTTATCTATATAGCCTGCATCCACCCAATGTATTATGCAGCTAAAATTATTTGTCTACCCCGCGATTACGAAAATAAGCATTGAAAGTACCTACCTAAGTGGTCACGAACTCTTTGTTCAACCAAAGCTTCGTCTGAGTGGGAGGCCTCCGTGGTCCAGTGGTTGACACTTGAGTGTTCTGCACACGATCCGGAGGTCCCGAGTTCGAATCATGGTGGGAACAAATCAGTTTCTGATCCCTAGTGTGGTTCGGACATTGTAGGCTGATCACCTGATTGTCCAGAAGAAATATGATCCGTGTTTCGGAAGCTACGTTAAGCCGTTGGTCCCGGTTACTACTTACTGATGTAAGTATGTAGTCATTACTTGAGTCACGTCAGGGGCCTTTGGCGGCTCAATAATAATCCTGACACCAGGGTTGATGAGGTTGGTCATCCACGTCACAGCCCACACGATAGAAGTAGGGTGGGAGGATCATGAGCTTATATGGAACAGATTCAAGAAAAGGTTAACGTCGTGTCTTATAGGGAAGTCAAGGAATTGGCCTTTGATAGACTGGAATGGAAAATGCTACACCGACAAGAACGTGGCTCTTAAATTGATGATGATGAACAATAGTTCATCTAATCTGTTCCGGTTACGTATCTAGTTTGGTTAGGACATTACAGGCTGATCATCTGATTGTCCGAAAGTGAGATGATCCATGCTGCGGAAGGCACGTGCAGCCGTTAGCCGGTTACTACTTGCTGATGTAAGTGAATAATCGTTACATGAGCCATATCAGAGGCTTTTGGCGGCTCAATAATAACCTTTACACAAGGGTTGAGAGGTTGGTTATTCATCCCACAACCACGATAGAAGTAGATCTAATCCGTGCTTAAATGTTATGTTTAGTTGATCTGCTATCTATCTAAAGAAGACAGATCCGATTTGAAACTAAGTTAAACTTTTGACCGTACTAAAAAAGTCTCATAAGTAGTTTCCATAACAGTGTTTCACACTTACTTTATTGTTAGTTATGTAAGTACTTATGGTTTGTGTAAAGTTTTAGACGTAAGAACTTTTTTTGTTAATTCACTTTTATATGTGGAAGCTTGTAATTGGCCTTTTAACTTTGTTTAACGTTTCCCGTCTTCAAGCAAACCGATTTAAAGCTCCTTAGTTGTCCTATTATCCATAATCAAAGTAAAAATAATTATCTTCCTTCAACTATAAATTCAATTAACCAAGGCTTTACTTCGTAATTCCGACCCGTAAACCGGAGTTATGTAAATGACATGACCACTTGCCCTTTCGAACTCGTTTTGCAGTTCAAATGTACTTACTACATTTCTAGGCGTTTAATGCAAGAACATGCAGTTAAAGTTGTAGGTACTACTTCATTACAAGGTTCCATCCATGTATGGGTTTGTATAATAATTCACACATATAACCTGACCTTACAACCTGAGACTTTAAACAGACATCTTGTCTTCTTCTATCGTGTGGGTTATGAGGTGGATTACTAACCTCATCAACCCTGGTGTCAGGGTTACTATTGAGCCGCCAAAAGCACACAACATGGCTCATGTAACGACTACTAACTTACATCAGTAAGTAGTAACCGGGACCAACGGCGTAACATGCCAAAAAAGGTTATTATAAGGTTAGTGATTATTTAGAATCAGAAAAAGTCAAAGTCAGAGGGGGTGACCCTAGGTCTACGTCTTACCTGATCCAACGCCTATCAGTGGCTGTGCAACGGGGCAATGCGTTTGGACCAGGTCATACTCGGAACACTTAAGCGAGGTTCGCGCCCAACTGGGCACCCTCAGGCCTGTTGTCTTAAACGTTGTACCGGGTGAGAGCCTTCAGCGCTCCCCATTTGTCCGGCCAAGTAGTTAATGCCATCTGCGGCAAATCTACAATAAGTCACGTCAAAAAAAAAAAAAACACTTAAGCGTCTAGTTATAATAACAGACCGAATTCTGTTACCTGCACACGGCAAGCGGGTTGCGTATGAACGAGATGCCTATTTTATTTCGCCGGGGTTCTTCATTCATTTTAAAATTAACAGTTGTCAATCATTCGTCCCTTTCCTTTTCGGCGGATGAGAAAATGACAGGTACGAATAGACCCACACGATAGAAGAACATCCATACTGTGGTCGAAACAATGAGGGACTTCCCAGGCTATGTTTCCCAAAAAATATTATAGATGGCACTGTCGAATATTAACGTGATAATTACCTATTTTCTCATTACTCGGGTACATAATTATTCAAAAATACAACATAATAGCAAAAGCATATATAAAAATAGTTGTTACATTTGGATCACATTATGTATTGCGTTATAATAAATAAATAAATCTTTATTTCAAGTAACCATTGACTTATATGTGTTAGTAAATGACTTATTTCTAATGTTAGTATAAATTAAATATAACACACAATATCAAAAGCTTTGGGCGCGTGCAGCCCACTGCAGCGACGCAAATAGGGGCTCTCATCCCCAATCGAACAGAGAGCAAATTATGTAGCTACCTATATTGATTCTCTTTATTCTTATCCGAATAATAATGGGTGAAAGATGTAATTGTGCCTAGGTGTAATACAAAGGGTCAAACATGTGACAGGACCAACCGTGTATAACAGATTGCCTAAATCAATCGTAGACGCGCCATCATTGAAATGTTTTAAAAGTAGGCTTAAATGCTGGCTACTCGAACACACTTTCTATAGCTTTGAAGAATTTTTAACTTTAAAATTTACCGCTTAGTACTTAAGTACCATTATTGTATTATTATATTTTCCATATGACATGTAATATAACTATTACGAAATAAATGAATATGAATATTGTTATAATAAATCTAAAATTAAGACAAGGAAAAAAGTATGTAAGTACTTTTATTTTTTTTCAGGAAACGACACCAGAAATGGGATTTTTTGCAAAATATTTAGGCTAACAATGTACTTAATTACTCTGATAAATACTTTAAAAAAATATTCTATTTGAACGTACAATAAAAGTTTTAATTAGTAAGTAAATGTTTCTTTTGTTGCAAAAACAGAAGCTCACGACTACTCGTATATGCTAATTGGGATACTAGTAGTAACAAGAGCCCAGCGAATTATTTGTAAACAGTGGTGAAATTACGAACCATTGGCTATCGTAATTATAAAAATTATGTTTTTGTAGGTGGTTTTGAATCAGAAACGACATGTAACCAGGATGTCTTAAATGCAACCAGTTAATTTATTATTTTATAAGAAACTGATTGGACTTATGCAACTTATCGTACATCCATCGCGAGATGATCTACGTAAATACTCCTCATACCTCGAGCTTACTGTTTCACCAACGTGATAAGTGGTGAGCCGTATCGCCGTCAATTACTTACCTACACGACCTCCGTGGTTCAGTGGTTGAGCGTTGGTCTCATGATCCGGAGGTCCCGGGTTCGATTCCCAGTGGGGACATATCACGAAAATTACTTTGTGGTCCCTAGTGAATACATTTATACGTATTACCCAAAAACAAACATAAAAGATCCATAATATGTCTGTTATCCATGAAATCAGAAGGTTAAATGAAGGAAAATCTTTACAGCTTACAGCGCCATCTATATTGTTTATGAGGAACGTACCCTGGACAGTCCGTCACTAAAATTCAAATTCAAAAATATCTTTATTCAGTAGGTAACATAGTTACACTTTAAATCGTCAATTATTACATAACGAACGTCTCATCCGCCTAAAACTAATGCAGCTTCTCCCAACCTGTATAGCCGGGGAAAAGAAGCTGCAAGAAAAACCTCGGCACCGGGCCCTAGACGTTCTTTAAAAAAAAAATATAGGTATACAATTAGTAATTTAGCTAATAATTGAGTAATTTAAAACAACATCATCATCAATTTAAGAGCCACGCTCTTGTCGGTGCAGCATTAAACCAGTGGGGGAAACCACTGTCCTTTTTTTCCCTAAAAAAGTGGCATGAAAAATGCATTAAAACAAATACCTCTTCAATTTTCCAGGATCTCCAAGAAATAGGCGAGGGTGACTACCCCATGGACGCGAATGAGGAGTGGGCAGACGTAGACCCTGAGGCCTCTACCAGCAGGCCAGCGTTGGTGACACCATCCGCCTTCACCAAGCAAGAACACCTCTACAGGGAGGTGGTGTCTGCTGTAGACCCCATCGCTGCCACCAACGAGAGACCTAGGATTCTTGATGACTGTAAGTTGATTTACTTTTAACCGACTTCAAAAAAGGAGGAGGTTCTCAATTCGTCAGGATTACTCGAAGACGCGCGGACCGATTTGGAAAATTCTTTTAATCTGATACGGATATCACGTTAGTCATCAGGCTGATCACCTGATTGTCCGAAAGTAAGATGATCCGTACTTCGGAAGGTCCGTTAAGCTGTTGGTCCCGGTTACTACTTACTGATGTAAGTAACTAGTCGTCACATGAGCCATGTCAGGGGCCTCTGGCGGCTCAGTAGTAACCTTGACACCAGGGTTGATGGGGTTGGTCCACCTCACAACCCACACGATAGAAGAAGAGTCACGTTGGTTGGGAAATCTCGGTGATTTGTGGGTACTTAGTTCATCTTGTGATGAACAACAAAATTGTGATTTAGTCATGAGCTTATGTAATGTATTGTAATACTTTCTTTCTTTCTAATGTGACAAAATCGTAACAAGTGGAACTAAATGGTTTTTTTTTTAATTTATTTGAACCATAAAATTATACATTTTTGCACATAACATTCTCTCGCCAAACTGACACCAGTTTGTTGGCGAGTACGCTCTAGCAATGTTTGATTATACTATGTACATAAATACCATGTTTTATCACTTGGTTACCACATAGGTATCGATGACATTTTAAATTCAAGCAGTGCTTTTACTACATAAACTGCCTATATACGTCCCACTGCTGGGCACAGGCCTCCCCTCAATCAACCGGAGGGGATATGGAGCATACTCCACCACGCTGCTCCACTGCGGATTGGTGGAGGTGTTTTTACGGCTAATAGCCGGAACCAACGGCTTAACGTGCCCTCCGAAGCACGGAATCATCTTAATTTTTCGGACAATCAGGTGATTCAAGCCTTGTGCTTTTACTAATTTTGATTTAATTGCTTGTTTTGGCAGTTTGAGTATTTTCCTTAGAATACGTTGCTAATTTAAAGATTCGATGTACTATATATTTATTTAGACGTCGACCATAGTAATTTGTCGCACTAGGTTGGCTTACTTTATTTTCTAGCACTCTTTTCGTTCGGTATTTATTGGTTACTCGAATTTTGTACTAATTATTGTAAAAATAGTAATTTGAATGACAAATAGGTTCAAAACAGGTGTGGTTTGATGCAGTATATCGGCAAGGATTTATGCTGAAACTAACTAGGAATACAGGAGTAAGGACAAAACATAGAATGTTGTCGTTGTCAGCTGTTTAGTATCTTGGGTAAGACCCGTATATTCGGGTGTTTCCATTAGGCACCCATTCCCATACGCCCCCGTCCAGCACGCTCCCACATTTAAAAATTTGTTTTTCCACTACGCTCCCACTTTTGTATATTTTGCCAGAATACCATATCTTCAACAAGATAAGGTGATTACTGGTCCCAGGTGTCCTACGCTTCACGATCTTTATCTTAGGACTTAAATATCAAATTCTGCTGCGAATTTTCTGTTGTGACTCGTGGGTCTACCCAGCCCTACCGTCATTTATGTCCATTTCAAATACTGTAAGACTAATCCACGGATTTGACATTTCCAGCGGCACTGACACCACTGGAGCGCGCAACGATCCGGCGAGCTGCGCTGGCGCACATCGGCTCGGTGGTGCGCTCCAGCAAGTGCCTGACGCCGCAACCGCGCTGGTTGTCTGTTAGACAACTGGCTCCTGCTGCTGACACTGTGTAAGTTTGTTTATACAGTAATTGGAATACTTGACAGTTTTCGGATAAGTATTCAAAAAAAGAACGCTTATTTTATATCTCTTAAAATATATTATTTTCTCAAAAAAGCTTTATACTTAAAAGAGAAAAATATACATATTTTTCTTCATTAATTTCAAATTTCGCGCAAAAACGGTTGGTCACGTGTCATTTTCCCCAGTGACGTCACATTTCAATAAGCAAAGAAACTGTCAAACAGTATAACTTGAAACCTGACAGATAGATTTTGTTTATTTTGTGAAATGTGACGTCACACGAAGCTCAAGCATGGCCGCCCGTGTTTCGAGTCTTGTAATACACGGATAAAAATCGCATTCTTATTTTGTAAAAATAAAATATTTTTGGGGAGTCATATTCAGGGGGGATACATGCCCTGCGCATACCCTGCGTGGGATACATGCGTGAGAGTATGTTATGTTATCATTCCCTTCCAGATACATGCCACCCTGCGTGCAGCTCCACCGCTGTACTCCTGACTCCGGCTGCTGCTACAACGAGGGAGAGGTCTGCGCTCCGGTCGACGGGAAATATGTCACAATACCTTTCTATGTAAGTAACCACAAGGACATAATATTCTTATATGGATATGGGAAGGCGTGCGTGGAGCCGAAGCCAACACGTAGAGGCGCCTTCTTCTTCTTATCGTATGGGTTGTGAGTTGGAATACCAGCCTCATTAACCCTGGTGTCAGGGTTATGATTGAGCCGCCAAAGGCTCCTGACATGGCTCGCATAACCCCCCTAAGACAATTTAATCTAAAAAATGTATTATTATTGTAACTTTTCCAGCTAAACAAAGCAGACGGCAACTTCACAGTGGCCCGTATGCTGTTCTTCAATCATACTCGATGCGCGTGTGTCTCTCGCGACACTCTCACCACAGTCAGGGCTCGGGAACACCGTCACTCCACACAGGTGGTGCGGAGGGAGAGCCAGCCGGACGCGGTGGAGTGGCGCTCCACTGAAGAGCCAAGGCTAGAAAGAGATGAAGAGCCCACAGCACCGCCGCAGTTGCGCAGGTTCGTGGAGATTTTTTCTAAGGCCGTATACAGAAAGAAGTTGGAAACTTATAAGCGTTTACAGCGCTGGTGACCCGCGCAGGAAAATACATGAACGCGCGCCGATGAGCACTGAACGGTGCCGACAAGTTCCGATAAGCTTCAACACGCGCTGGTCAGCGCTGGGCGCTGCCATTTAAAATTAATAAATAACTGCGACAACCTACTTCCTTTGTTTAGAACGGACCAGCGCTGTCAAGCGCCGGTAAGCGCTTATAAGTTTCCAGCTTTCCCTTCTGTATACGGCCTAATATTTCACAGTTGGAAGGCGACTGCATGAACTGGGGGTTGGGGTTTGGGAGTCACAGCAAAATCATAATTGTAAGGAAAACTGATTTTTAACACATTCAAAGTAGTAGCCATTGCATTGACTTTTCATTCATAATGGTATGATAACGTTGTGTTAAGTGTGTGTAACGCTATACTATTCAAGTCTATATTATGCCTGGGGGGAGGGGGGTGAGGTAAACCTAGCTCAGACTCTGGTGGGGAGCGGAGAGTTGTCTACGTAGCATTATTCCTTATTCTATGGCATGGTTTTAATGTTAGGTACTTACGCATTACAATAATTATGACTTTACGAGTAATTCCCTCCATGTCTAATTCCAGATGCACATGTCCAGTTCTCTTTCTCGCCCGGATAACAGAGTCAGGGGTGTGCACTTGTGTCTGCGAGTGGCCTGAACCTAACCGCCGCCGGGACTGTCAACTGCTAGCCAAGGGTCGGGAGCACTTCGGGCTGAGGGACCGTGTATGCGTCGCCCATGGTGACTGCACACCACCGACCTGCGAGTATGGAGCATACATCCGCACCAATGGCAGGTGCCCCCTTCGAAGATATCGCAGAATCCGGTACCATCGAGGGCGGGTGGAAAAAACGGAGGTCTGAGCGTTTTAGTTGGGTTTGAAGGTATTATTGAATTGGGCATCTTCGGTGTAACTGATGATGGAGTCATATTTTGTTGTCACTGATAACCTTGTCGTTTTAGGGTAAGGGCTACCTTTGTCGTCTTAATGCTAATGCTGTTGTCAAGCCATTATGTATAAAGTGGTCTTTCCTTCACGCGTTTATTCTTTAAGTAATAACTATGAAATTGTGCCATAGGAAGGAAGATTATTTAATTATTATATCGAGCTGTTATTAAAAACCTAATTTAAATACAAGAACAACACACACTCAAATAGATTATATTATGTTCGGATACTTCAGTATATTGCAGCTGATGATAAATATTTTGTCTTTGATATTAATTCCTTGCCGTTGGCCCCGGCTGTATTAGCAGTCGTTAATAACCATCAATCCGCACTGGGCCCGCGTGATGGTTTAAGGCCCGATCTCCCTATCCATCCATAGGGAAGGCCTGTGCCTCAGCAGTGGGGACGTTAATGGTCTGATGATAATTAATTCCTTGAAAAGTAGACTTTTTTTATAGAATTAAATAAATAACTGGTAGTTAATAATCATGTACGCGGAACTTATAGCTATATCAGAAGCATTGGCTTATATCAATTCGGTAGATGCTAATTTTGCAATATTATCGGACTCAAAGAGTGCCCTACAACATTTGCCTCGTTGTGCTTCAAAACTTAGAGGTGTACCAATAGCTTCAATTGTAGATTCTATCACAACATTGATGCTTAAAAATAAAATTGTTACACTGCAATGATTCCTGCACACATCGGCAGACATCTTGCCGAAACAAGCTGCAGTTGATGGAGATGATTATCATTGTTCACCACTATTCTCTGAATATCTATACAGGGTGTTAGTGACATCGTAACGAAAACATTGAGGGATGATTCAGACCATGATTGAATGAAAATTCCACTTGATATCAACTCAGAATCTTGGTCTGAATCATCCCTCAAAGTTTTCGTTACGATGTCACTAACACCCTGTATATACCTACAAAGGCTTGGTTTACGTGGAGTATTTTGACGAGAGATCGCTCACTAAAGGAATATGGTATAAAATATGCTACTTTTTATATTTATGTTTATTATTATTTATTTTTTCTATGGACGTTATTATGGTCTGAAAATAAATTATTTGAATTAGAAAACCTTGCAGCCCAGCATTCCTAGTGATAGTTGGTACGAGGGTCACAGCCCTCACGCTTCGCTGGTCACTTCCCGTTAAATAGTTTTGCTTATCTAATGGGTAAAGTGCAATCCTCTAGGTGTTCTGAGTGTGACGTGATTGAAGATACTTTTCATATCCTCATGGAGTGTGACCGCAACGAGGTCGAAAGAGTTAAGAGTTAGTTAGTTAGTTTTTTCTGCAGAATAATTATTTAAGAAACAATGTTGGTCTCTGTAGTAGCATTCTAGCTTTCCCGACATCTGTGGAAGTTAGAGGTCTATGCAGAGTCGTTCAGAAGGGCGTAGAACGTAGATCATAAGTAGCATTTTAGTTTTTGCCTCGATTGAAACTAGATTTTTTAAGGTGATTACGTGGTTTTCACAATAAAGCAATGATATAAGCTATTTCTCCCTTTAATTTTGTGGTTGCTTATAGCTTAATATTTAGGAAACAAAGCATTTACTCTATGCTGCCCTATATTCGCAGACTTAAATATTATCCAAGATGGACTGTTTATCATGGTTTTCTAAATGTACGACATCTCTGAAGTGATATGCCTTTCCTGAGAATTAGTGATGTTCCGAATATCCGTATCCGTATCCGCGGATATCCGAGATAAAAGAAAAATCCGTATCCGTATCCGTGTCCGTTACTTTTCACGCGGATCTTTTACGGATCTTTTTCAGGTGATTAAGTAGAATTAGGTATTAAATAAAAAACTATAAAATTCCACTCAAATTGTTTTTATTTCCTAAAATCAAATATTTGGCACCTTTATATTGCAAAAAAATAGATAGATAGATCTTTACAATGAAAGCAAGATAAAATATCACTTTTATAACAATGAAATAACTAAAACTTTAATCTTTTTTTTTAAGAAAATAAAGATCCGTATCCGCGGATCTTTACACTAAATATCCGTATTCAGATCCGTATCCGCGGATATACATTTTTAACGATCCGGCACATCACTACTGAGAATGTACACAAAGTGAGAATATTTCCGTTGTAAAAACTCTCTAATAGTAAGCATACTGGCTGCTTTTTTTTTTTCAAATTACTCTGCCCTGTACTCTGTTCTTACACATAACTTTTGGGCCTTTTTACTGTCGCCGGGAACGTTTCGAACGTGTGAAAGTTGAACATTCAGGGAACTGCGCATCACTGCCTCTGACTCTGTATTTGTACCTACGCAGCATAATTATGCAAAGTTCTTCTGCTTAATTTTAGTAACTAGTTATTCTCTTCATGTGTCTTATTTAAAGTTTCAATGGTTATAGTATTGGAAAGCGCTTTTGTTTTTTGGAATCAGCGTAGACTAAGAACAGCGGCGAGATGCACGCTTCTTGATAACACTAAAAACTTAACTTTATGACCTACCATTGCATTAAAGTTTAATCTCCACCAAAGATTAGGCCGGGTTTCCCCTGACGCGGAGATGGGCGGAGAAGAGCGGAGATGTGCCGATTTGACCAATCACAGCGTTCGAGAGAGCGAAAAACGAAGACGCTCTGTCACTTTCTCCCTCACGGTGATTGGTCGATTCCTGCACATCTCCGCTCCTCTCCGCATAGCTCCGCGTCAATGGAAACGCAGCCTTAGACCGCAGCGCATTGAGCCCCCGCGATCAACTCTCTCTGTTACCTTTCCACGCTGAAATCACTGAACCGATTAAGATAAAATTTGGCATGGAGATAGTTTGAAACCTAAGAAAGAACATAGGGTAGCTTTAGTCTTGATAATCCCCTAAGGAGATGAGGAGGGGGGTGGGAAAACGTGGCGCGCGCGATAACCGATTACGGAAATATAGTGTGTCATACTTATTTATTCGTTTTAATAATAGCGAGATATTTTTAGGTATTATGTCGAAGGATTAAGTACCTAGGTACCTACACTTTCAACTCAAGATTGATAATATTTCAATTAAGTATTTTGTGATCATAATGTCTTTGCCTATTTACATTTGCATAATATTACTTTATTACCTACTTAATAATGTACTTTAAACTATTATGGATGAGATTCAACTTAATTTTAAGTAAGTTTGTAAATATATTTGTGAGCAATTGATTAAACGTTTTTTTTATTATTATTTATTTGCAGTTTTATTGCTTCCGTCACCAATAATAAAACGTTGTACACTGGTAAGAGGGAATAGACCCGGGAATTTGCGGTTCTGTAAATCCCGGTATTTACTTAGTGAATCCCGGGAAAAAACACTAATTGGGATACCTTCCCATTTTCCACAACATATAAGACAACATGAAGTATAGTTACACCTGTTAGTTCTTTTATAACAACCACTGGAACTCGCCTCCTACCGAGTTTACTGTAGTAAATTATAGCTGCTGCTGTTTTGGTTTTTTTTTTACATTATTATTTTAATTTTTTTTTTGTGTGATAAAGTGTATTTGTATTGTATTGTATTTATTTACCGCCTTACCAAAAAAATAAAGAAGCGGTGAACGTTTAGGTATTTGACATTGAAGCCAAATTGAGTCTAATTTTCAAATAATTCGATAGAACTTTGAGTCTTTGGCCTATTCACTCTTGCCTTGAATGATAGTCTAGTCTAGTCTAGTCTTTGTTTTTTGACTATAGAAATATGTATCCTGTCGACATAATTAACATGAAACAACATCGCCCATAACATATGGTCGGTATTTAATTTACCTTTTAATTTTTAAATTGTAATTTTTTATTTTTTATTGTTTTTCATGTTCATAGTCTTATTTTTCTTTTTGTTTCTTTTTTCATTCATTGTTTATTTTGTGTTATATTAGTTTTTGTATTGTCTTTTTTTCTCGTCATACAGCGCATTGGATTACACTGTAATGTTGTATGTACCTTTATAAATAAATAAATAATAGCCACTTTACCAATAAAAATTAAATGAGTATGTATAGTCATGAGCAATATAATGTACCCACTTTAGGACTCTGTCGCACTAACATAATTTGACATTAAGTGAGACTTACAGTTCAATTTGTCAAAAAAGTTGATGTGACATGGTACCAAAGTGTATACATATTAATGGTCGTGACCGTACCAATATTTGACAGCCGAGAAAAGTTCTATCGAATTATTTGAAAATTAGACTCAATTTGGCTTCAATGTCAAATACCTAAACGTTCACCGCTTCTTTATTTTTTTGGTAAGGCGGTAAATAAATACAATACAATACAAATACACTTTATTGCACCACAATAAAAATAATAATTACAAAAAGACTCTTAACTAAGTAAATGGCAAATGATAATCTACTCCGTTTATCTCCATTTGTCCATTTATACCTATAGAAATATGTATCCTGTCGACATAATTAACATGAAACAACATCGCCCATAACATATGGTCGGTATTTAATTATAATTTAATACTTAAATATTATTTACATTGAGCCACTTTAACAAAACAACAAGGCATCTGCACGTATTTGCCGACATAATAAGTTATAATTAAATGTAGATACGTACGTTTTATAACCTTGAAAATGATAATATTTGACAAACACAGACACCTTGGAGACGATGGAAGTTAAGAATTTTCAGAATCACAAAATGTCTGGAATTCACAATCACAAAAACCTTTTTCTCCAAGACTGTGTTGACGGGATCCCGGTTTGCCTAAGCCCGGGAATTGGCGAGATCCGGGTATTGCCAAGACCCGGGTATTACTGAAGTGTGCTTCCGTGACCCGGCCGTGTTTAGCTTGTGAAGCCCCATCTCCCTTTGTGTGATGTGTGGATCGACAATACTTAGATCAATAATTAATTGGAATAATATTACTACAACATACATTATTTGTTATAAGTACCTATTAGCAAAACAATTGACTTATTTAAAATACTATTATAGACGTAAGACGCAATAAATTCACTTCAATTACGTGTTAATTAAACAATTATTGACATACTGGAAAAATGCGTTGGAGTACTTATTTAAAAACAACAGGTGCTTTCCATAAATAATTAATTCATTATACGGTAACTGTAGGTTAACTCATAAGTTATAAAATAGCAAACATATTTTTGAACAAAGACTTACTATATATACTTAGTATTTTAATGAAGTAAATAAAGCTTGATGCACACGGAATAAGTAATCTTGTAAAAAAATATCTCAACAAAAACATTTCCATATAAAATCAGATCTCATGGAGAAACTTCTAACTCTACACGCCCTAACTATACAAACCCTAAGTTCACAAACTCTACATGGTGAATGTAGAGAAATAGTTTTTTTACCTAACGCTCATATTATCATGGTATCATTATTATTAGAATAGGCGCTTTCTAGGTAGCATGTTCCATCATATTAGTATGAGATAACCCAGAAACGTGTATGTATTTTGTATGAGTAGCTCTGACCAGATGAGTTTGGTATTTCCTGTCGACCTGCTTGTATTCATTTCCTATACGATGCAGAGTTTAGACAGACACAGGTGACTGTGTCAGGTGGCGTGAGCCTGTCCCTACCGGGTTGGGCAGACCTACAAATTCTTCTTCTCTCGTGTGGGTTGTGAGGTGGATTACCAACCCCATCAACCCTGGTGTCAGGCTTATTATTGATCCGCCATTGGCCCCTGACATGACTCATGTAACGACTACGTACTTCAGTAAGTAAGTAGCAACCGGGACCAACGGCTTAACGTGCTTTCTGAAGCACGGATCATCTTACTTTTGGACAAACAAGTGATCAGCCTGTAATGTCCTAACCAAACTAGGGATCACAAAGTTATTTTCTAGCTCCGGATCATGAGCACATAACTCAGCCACTGGAACACAGAGGCCGTCGCTTACCTAGAAAGCGCCTATTCACTCCTGCCTTGAACGATACCGTCCTGCACTACTTACCTATTTTTAATAGAATATAAGAGAAAACATGTATTATATTATACAATATAATATAAAACAGTTGAGATTGTGGCCAAATGGTTGTCTATATTTAATAAAAAAAAAAAACATTCGAGACTCCGCGCAACAATAATCGCAATGACGTCTGTATTTACATTAGGGTTTATAGAAAAAACTTTATTTCTTATATTAAGTAATATACATAACATAACGTACCTAACAAATGCTTCATATAGGGTGTTAGCACAGATCATATAGTGTTAGTGACATCGTAACGAATACTGAGGGGGATGATTCAGTCCATGATTCTGAGTTAATATCAAGTGGAATTTTCCATTAATGAAAATTTTAGTGTTTATTAAATTATTTTCAATTCCATACTTTTGCGCCGGAAAATTCCACTTGATGTCAACTCAGAATCATGGTTTGAATCATTCCTCAAAGTTTTCGTTACTATGTCACTAACACCTGTATACTTACCTACTTACTTAATTAAGAATAAATATCATAGGTACTAGACCTATACGAAGCCACTGACAATGCCGTAAGCGTGGCCAATTATTGGTCAGCAAAAATTTAGCTTCGATCGCCATCGACTCGCAAAGAAGAAGAAGATAGGTACTTACAAAATTCCTGTTAGTCAATCAGCTTGCGACACCAAACACTTCAGGACCCCGATACCGACCCCGCCGGCGTGGTCGACGATTTCCCTCAATCAGCGCTTGTCGCTATCGACCCACTAGGGTCGATTAATTCTTTCAAATATTTTTCCTCTCAGACGACGCCCGGAGCCGAGGTTCGCGCCCAACTGGGCACCCTCAGGCCTGTTGTCTTAAACGTTGTACCGGGTGAGAGCCTTCAGCGCTCCCCATTTGTCGCTCCAAGTAGTTAATGCCATCTGCGGCAAATCTACAATAAGTTACGTCTTAAAAAAAATCCCGCTCTCCAACTTACAACTGCCACTATTTCGCTGTGATGTTTCTATAATGTGGGTTCAATAAAAAAAGGTTTTTATCATTAATATAACTAACTCCATTATTATTTTGAAAGCCAAGGAGATACGCAATAGTAAGTACCGTAAAACGGGGTAAATTGGTCCAATCTTCACTTTCAATTGGAATTTTGACCTACTTCCGTAAGTCATAGGCTATGCAACTCTTTATCTTAAAGATGTGTCATAAGCTCTTCTTGATGATAAATAGCTTTAAATTCCCAAACTAACGTCATATTTTAAGAAAATCAATAAAAAGTCGCTTGGATTCCATTTTACCCCACACGGGGTTAATAGGTCCTACAGAGAGGTTAATTGGAATTTTCAATAGGGTTGAAACAATTAGTTTTAGTTCTTACTAGCGGCGTCTCGCGACTTTGTCTGCACTGTATCTCAATAAATTATAGCCAATACCCAATGGATGTCGCCGTTCGATAGGGTCAAGGTGTCAACCTTGACAACCAAATTCTCCCTCTTTAATAACTTTTTTACGCATAACTTGCGCATTTAAAGAATAGATTTAAAAATGTCGTCTGCGCGCATGGTATCTCGTTCACACTATTTAGCTATCTACAGTGTGTGAGCGAAACAACATGCGATCGGACGCCAATTTCAAATCTATTCTTTAAATGTATGAGTTGTATTAACTTTTTTACTCGGAGTAGGAATTATTCTCTTTTTGAATGTCGTGCGTAATGGGACACATGCTTTTTCGAGAAATTAAATTTTAAAAATACTACACCAAAATCGGTATTATTATGGATCAATTATGAGCAAATGTGTTCAAAAAATAATAAAAAGAAAATAAGAAAATGTAAAAAAAAGGTATAAGAGGTTTTTTTGTTTACGACTGCAACATGATATTTATAACTGTTTACCTATATGTATAAACGTGTATATTACATCATATATAACATAGATTACCTACATTTTACTCACGAATTAGGTGGATTCGATTTTTGACAACCCTATTTAGAGATTCCAATTTACCCCTTAGTCAAACCAAGTAACCCCTACTTCGTTCCAATTATACCTGTACATGTGCCTATTTCCCCCCGTTGCGTTCCAATTATTCCTAAAAAAATCTAAAAACGAGTGCCTGACTAAAAACTAAGATTATCAGTGAAATTTAGCAATTATTTACTTAGTTTTACGTTTTTTTAAACCACAATCCACTATTATAAATAATAACAAGTCTATTTCAACCCTTTTTTAAATAAAACATAGCAAAAACCTGAAGTTAAAAAGTACAATTTTTACGTGGCTAGGAAGACCTCACTTTGAAACGGTTTTTTTAGGTGAATCCTGATTATTTCGATTAAATTCACAGTGTAGCCAATAGCAAAAAATGTAGGTTCGTTCAAAAATACAAAAAGTATTGACCTATCAAAAATAGTATGACAGTAACAGAGCGGTTTAGAAAAAGCAGAGTTTTATTCCAATTTACCCCGCCATTCCTATTTACCCCGTTTTACGGTATATAAATATCAGCAGGCATTAGACACGCTTCACTTGATTTATATTGTTCGTCGATTCGACAGCGTATAGTGACGTCATAATTCATAATAATACATAGATAAAGACATCAGATACAGAAAGGCACGACAGGCGGCCTTATTGCTCGTGCAGCAATTCTTCCAGGCAACCTTTGGGTACAGGATTTTTTTTTGTACAAATATAATAGTAGTAGCGGGCTAGTGCATTCCAACATATAATTAATTAAAATAATTACCTATATGGGTTATCTGTTATCACCTATTTAACGCTTAATATTACAAAAACGGCGTGCGTACAGGGTGAGTGCGCTCATTTGTCCGGCTAAGTAGTTAATGCCACCTGCGGCAAATCTACAATAAGTCACGTAAAAAAAAAGAAACGGCGTGCGTGAACCCGGACCTGTCAAATCTTCAGGTTAGATAAGTGGACCCTGTGAATACAGGATAACGCAGGAAAATATGACTTGACTACTGTGACATACCTTGCCCTTCATTAATTAAAGAAAATAGTTAATTTAAATTAATAAGTCTGTATTAACGTGTGTGCTGACAATAACGTTGGTTTGTTCAGGTGTTGCCCAACACACGTATTTAATTTGAAGTAAATAGCTTTTATTAATAAAGTACCGGATTTGGGGTCCTGTCATTTAACCGAAAATTAATTCGCAAAATGTTTAGTAAGCAAATGATTGGCAAAGTTAGGATTCAACTTTTCATAAATAAACATTCTACAAATTATTCAGGTGACCAAATAATTATCTATGCAATTTTCAATTGCCAAAAAGGTCATTTGACAAACATAACATTCATCATTCATTCATCACTAACATTCATTCATAACAACGGTCATTAACGGTCATTTTAGTAACTCGACTAATTATAAAATGAATGAATAACCGGGGCTGATAAAATAGGTATCTCGCTGGTTATTGGCCAATGTAAAATTTTGGGAGGGTTTTTTTAAATGTCTGTTCCATAAATTGTGTCTGTCGATTACCCGCCCCCTTCCTTCTTGGCGGATAAGTAAATGAAAGGTTCTCTTTAAATTAGATTGGGGCTTGGGGCACTAAATTACGCGGTATACTTACTAAATGTATTTTACTTTACTTATATAGTTTTTATCCATTTTTTTTTCTCTATCTTCTAGCTTTAAGTTAATACCGTAAAACGGGGTAAATAGGAATGGCGGGGTAAATTGGAATAAAACTCTGCTTTTTCTAAACCGCTCTGTTACTGTCATACTATTTTTGATAGGTCAATACTTTTTGTATTTTTGAACGAACCTACATTTTTTGCTATTGGCTACACTGTGAATTTAATCGAAATAATCAGGATTCACCTAAAAAAACCGTTTCAAAGTGAGGTCTTCCTAGCCACGTAAAAATTGTACTTTTTAACTTCAGGTTTTTGCTATGTTTTATTTAAAAAAGGGTTGAAATAGACTTGTTATTATTTATAATAGTGGATTGTGGTTTAAAAAAACGTAAAACTAAGTAAATAATTGCTAAATTTCACTGATAATCTTAGTTTTTAGTCAGGCACTCGTTTTTAGATTTTTTTAGGAATAATTGGAACGCAACGGGGGGAAATAGGCACATGTACAGGTATAATTGGAACGAAGTAGGGGTTACTTGGTTTGACTAAGGGGTAAATTGGAATCTCTAAATAGGGTTGTCAAAAATCGAATCCACCTAATTCGTGAGTAAAATGTAGGTAATCTATGTTATATATGATGTAATATACACGTTTATACATATAGGTAAACAGTTATAAATATCATGTTGCAGTCGTAAACAAAAAAACCTCTTATACCTTTTTTTTACATTTTCTTATTTTCTTTTTATTATTTTTTGAACACATTTGCTCATAATTGATCCATAATAATACCGATTTTGGTGTAGTATTTTTAAAATTTAATTTCTCGAAAAAGCATGTGTCCCATTACGCACGACATTCAAAAAGAGAATAATTCCTACTCCGAGTAAAAAAGTTAATACAACTCATACATTTAAAGAATAGATTTGAAATTGGCGTCCGATCGCATGTTGTTTCGCTCACACACTGTAGATAGCTAAATAGTGTGAACGAGATACCATGCGCGCAGACGACATTTTTAAATCTATTCTTTAAATGCGCAAGTTATGCGTAAAAAAGTTATTAAAGAGGGAGAATTTGGTTGTCAAGGTTGACACCTTGACCCTATCGAACGGCGACATCCATTGGGTATTGGCTATAATTTATTGAGATACAGTGCAGACAAAGTCGCGAGACGCCGCTAGTAAGAACTAAAACTAATTGTTTCAACCCTATTGAAAATTCCAATTAACCTCTCTGTAGGACCTATTAACCCCGTGTGGGGTAAAATGGAATCCAAGCGACTTTTTATTGATTTTCTTAAAATATGACGTTAGTTTGGGAATTTAAAGCTATTTATCATCAAGAAGAGCTTATGACACATCTTTAAGATAAAGAGTTGCATAGCCTATGACTTACGGAAGTAGGTCAAAATTCCAATTGAAAGTGAAGATTGGACCAATTTACCCCGTTTTACGGTACCTCAAACACGTGTACTTATGTGTTGTTTTATTCTTTGTTTAAAACAAACTTGAATGTTGTATTCGCCTGTAATGGTCATTGTCCGTTGAATTTTATTCATGTAATTTTTATGTATATACCAATGGTGTATCTTAAATAAATATATAAATGTGATCACAAAGGTATAGAATAAAAATGTTCAAGCTCCTGATACTTTCATAATGCAAAGCCGCTGCTTGTCGCCAACGTTTCTAATTACGAGTATTATGAGGATTACGGTCCTCCCATTCCAAATTCATTAAGCGCTGTAACTTGCACTTGATTATATTGTCTGCCGTATTTTTTTGTTTAATTCATATAAAAATAAAAATTAGGCGCAAAACTTCATTCTGATTACATCTCTGGCGATTATTAAAAGAATTATTTCCGAACTTCATTCGACAGTTTATTAGCTCAAATGGTCAGGAGGTATATATCTAGTGCTGCTACAATATTTGACTTAAAGGTGGATGTAATCACCTGGCCATAAGGACGTTGTCTGGGCCATACTGTGCAAAATGAAGGGGGCTATCTACTTAGTGTGTCTCTTCGCCATTGTAAGTACTTTTTTATTGGGTATCGTAATAAGTCTTCTTATGACGTGTGGGTTACGAGGTAAATTACCAACCTCATCAACCCTGGTGTCAGGGTTATTATTGAGCCGCCAAATGCCCCTGACATGGCTAATGTAACGACTACTTACTTACATCAGTAAGCAGTAACCGGGACCACTAGTCGTTAGATGAACCATGTTGTGTGCTTTTGGCGGCTCAATAGTAACCCTGACACCAGGGTTGATGGGTAAGATATGTAAGAACTTTCAATTAATGTTTGTTACTCATTTTTTATAGGCGCATCTGGCAAAGGCAGGTTTGACGCGCAGACGTAAGTACTTATACCAAACATAATTTTATATCATGATTGTATTTTTAATTGAAGATGTCCTTAGAAAAGGTTTTGTAAGATCTACTCTAAACCAGCGTGCGTGTATGAAACGATTGATGAACGTGGAGGAAGCAAGACAAGTATGACAGGATCGAATTCTTTCAAATATTCTTCCTCTCAGACGACACCCTGACCCGAGGTTCGGGCCCAACTGGGGACCCTCAGGCCTGTTGTCTTAAATTTTCTACCGGGTGAGAGCCCTCAGCGCTCCCCACTTGTCAGGCCAAGCAGTTAATGCCATCTGCGGCAAATCTAAATCACGTCAAAAAAATGGTGATTTTGGAGATATTGCTTGATATACCAATTAAACAACAAGCTAGTATTGAATTAATTCTTTCATGTTTTTAGATATAAATGAAGAATCCAATACAGAAGAACAATCCTCAAGCTCATCATCATCGTCATTCTCTAGCTCATCGGAGTCAGACTTGTTCGAAACGAAATCCATTTCGAACTTCGAAGATCAGCTGTCCAACTTTGATACATCGGCATTATCGGAATTTGATCGTTCTAGCAATGAAAGGCGGAAGTTCACAACTCAAAAAATTGAGTCTTCTGCTACTGAAACGAGTTCAAACGAACAGTTTACCAATTCTGATTTCTCTTTGACAAATTTCAATGATGCTAACGATCAGAGGAGTCGAATTGTCAGGCAAGGCTCACAATCGACAAATGAAGCCTTCACTCAATCGTCAAGCCAAGAAAGCTCCGAGTTTTCTTCCGAGAATATCGAAAATGATTTCAGCACTAGGACTATCGATAATCAAGAGTCGCTTATCAGAAAGCAGCAAGCTGAACAACAAAGACAAATGATCAAAACAGTGGAAAAAAAGCAACAAATCGAAAAAGACCAAAGAGAAGTTGTGAGACGCAAGGTTGTTCAATTATCTCAAGACAGTAACATTCAGAATACGGATAGCAATGATGAATATATCATAAGAAGGCTAGGAAGTCAACAACATCAACCAGGTGATGATGATCAACCTGAACAGCCTAGTGATGATAAAGAAGCACAACAACCTAGAGTTCAACCACATCAGTTAGGACGTAAACCTCTACAACCAGAACACCAAACAGGCTCAAAACAATATCAGTCACGAACAGAAAGTTCTAGCAGCAGTAGAGCATCACAACAGTCTACTATTTCCTCTAGTCAGCAGAAATCTTCAACAACCATACGAACTGGTAATCAACAACAACCTGGAGGTCGACCACAAGAACCAGGAAGTAAACCACAGAGACCAGGTGCCGAAGATCAATCACAACAACCAGGAGGCCAAAAACCAAACGACGATAATCACACACAACAACCCAAAGGTCAGAAACCAGGACGTAATCCGCAAGCAGGTCAAGAAAGACCAGGTCAAGACAGACCAGGTCAAGATAGACCAGATGAAAAAAAACCAGGCCAAAACAGACCAGGTCAAAATAAACCAGAACACGATAGACCAGATGAAGAAAAACCAGGCCAAAACAGACCAGGTCAAAATAAACCAGAACCCGATAAGCCAGGTCAGGACCAACCAGGTAAAGACAGACCAGGCAACGACAAACCTGGTCAAGACAGGCCAGGCAAAGACCAACCAAACCAAGAAAGGCCAGGTCAGAAACAACCAGGACAAGACAAACCAAGGAAAAACAAACCTGGTCAAGACAAACCAGGTGAGGGCAAACCAGATCAAGACAACCTAGATCAGGACCAACCAGGTAAAGACAGACCAGATAACGACAAACCAGATAAAAACAAGCCAGGCCAAGATAGACCAGGTCAAGACAGACCAGGCAAGGACAAACCTGGTCAAGACAGGCCAGGCAAAGACCAACCAGACCAAGACAGGCCAGGTCAGGAACAACCAGGCCAAGACAAACCAAAGAAAAACAAACCCGGTCAAGACAAACCCGGCAAGGACAAACCTGATCAGGATAGGCCAAACAAAGGCAAACCGGATCAAGACAGGCCAGGCAACGACAAACCAGACCAAGACAAGCCGGGCAAGGACGAACCAGACCAAGACAGGCCAGGCAAAGACCGACCAGACCAAGACAGACCAGGCAGCGACAAACCTGGTCAAGATAAGCCGGACAAGGACAAACCAGACCAAGACATGCCAGACAAAGATCAACCAGAACAAGAAAGGCCAGGTAAAAACGAACCAGATAAACACAAGCCAGGCCAAAATATACCAGGTCAAGACAGACCAGGACAAGATAGGCCCGATCAAGGCAGACCAGATAGAGAAAACCCAGTTCAAGATACACCAGGTCAAGACAGGCCAGAAAACGACAGACCAAGTAAACAACCAAATCAACCAGGCTCGCAAGAGTATCACTCACGAACAGAAAGCACTCACAGCAGCAGTTCAACACAACAGTCGACGAGTTCCTCGAGCCAACAGACATCGTCAAAAACTAGTACAATACAAAGAGGACAAAAGCCACGTAAACCAGACCAAAATAGACCTGGCCTAGAAAAGCCAGGACAAAATAGGTCAGGAAAAGACAAACCTGATGAAGATAGGCCAGACAAAAACAAACCAGGTCAAGACAAACCAGGTCACGACCAACCAGGTAAAGACAGACCAGGCTATGACAAACCAGACAAAAACAAGCAAGGCCAAGATAGACCAGGTCAAGACAGACCAGGCAAGGAAAAACCTGGTCAAGACAGGCCAGGCAAAAACCAACCAGACCAAGACAGACCAGGTCAGGAACAACCAGGACAAGACAAACCAAGGAAAAACAAACCCGGTCAAGACAAACCCGGCAAGGACAAACCTGATCAGGATAGGCCAACCAAAGACAAACCGGATCAAGACAGGCCAGGCAACGACAAACCAGACCAAGACAAACCGGGTCAGGACCAACCAGGTAAAAACAGACCAGGTAACGACAAACCAGATAAAAACAAGCCAAGTCAAGATAGACCAGGTCAAGACAGACCAGGCAACGACAAACCTGGTCTAGACAGGCCAGGCAATGACAAACCAGACCAAGACAGGCCAGGTCAGGAACAACCAAGACAAGACAGACCAAGGAAAAACAAACCCGGTCAAGACAAACCCAGCAAGGACAAACCTGATCAGGATAGGCCAAACAAAGACAAACCGGATCAAGACAGGCCAGGCAACGACAAACCAGACCAAGACAAGCCGGGTCAGGACCAACCAGGTCAAGACAGACCAGGCCACGACAAACCTGGTCAAGACAGGCCAGGCAAAGACCAACCAGACCAAGACAGGCCAGGTCAGGAACAACCAGGACAAGACAAACCAAAGAAAAACAAACCCGGTCAAGACAAACCTGATCAGGATAGGCCAAACAAAGACAAACCGGATCAAGACAGGCCAGGCAACGATAAACCAGAACAAGACAAGCCGGGTAAGGACAAACCAGACCAAGATAGGCCAGGTCAAGACAGGCCAGACAAGGAAATACCTGGTCAAGACAGGCCAGGCAAAGACCAACCAGACCAAGACAGGCCAGGTCAGAAACAACCAGGGCAAGACAAACCGAGGAAAAACAAACCTGGTCAAGATAAACCAGGTAAGGGCAAACCAGATCAGGACCAACCAGGTAAAGACAGACCAGGTAACGACAAACCAGATAAAAACAAGCCAAGTCAAGATAGACCAGGTCAAGACAGACCAGGCAACGACAAACCTGGTCAAGACAGGCCAGGCAAAGACCAACCAGACCAAGACAGGCCAGGTCAGAAACAACCAGGACCAGACAAACCAAAGAAAAACAAACCCGGTCAAGACAAACCCAGCAAGGACAAACCTGATCAGGATAGGCCAAACAAAGACAAACCGGATCAAGACAGGCCAGGCAATGACAAACCAAACCAAGACAAGTCGGGTCAGGACCAACCAGGTCAAGACAGACCAGGCAACGACAAACCTGGTCAAGACAGGCCAGGCAAAGACCAACCAGACCAAGACAGGCCAGGTCAGGAACAACCAGGACAAGACAAACCAAAGAAAAACAAACCCGGTCAAGACAAACCCAGCAAGGACAAACCTGATCAGGATAGGCCAAACAAAGACAAACCGGATCAAGACAGGCCAGGAAACGACAAACCAGACCAAGACAAGCCGGGTCAGGACCAACCAGGTCAAGACAGACCAGGCAACGACAGACCTGGTCAAGACAGGCCAGGCAAGGACCAACCAGACCAAGACAGGCCAGGTCAGGAACAACCAGGACAAGACAAACCAAAGAAAAACAAACCCGGTCAAGACAAACCAGGCAACGACAAACCAGACCAAGACAAGCCGGGTAAGGACAAACCAAACCAAGATAGGCCAGGTCAAGACAGGCCAGACAAGGAAATACCTGGTCAAGACAGGCCAGGCATAGAGCAACCAGACCAAGACAGGCCAGGTCAGAAACAACCAGGACAAGACAAACCAAGGAAAAACAAACCTGGTCAAGACAAACCAGGTAAGGGCAAACCAGATCAAGACAAGCCAGATCAGGACCACCCAGGTAAAGACAGACCAGGTAACGACAAACCAGATAAAAACAAGCCAAGTCAAGATAGACCAGGTCAAGACAGACCAGGCAACGACAAACCTGGTCAAGACAGGCCAGGCAACGACAAACCAGACCAAGACAAGCCGGGTCAGGAACAACCAGGACAAGATAAACCAAGGAAAAAGAAACCTGGTCAAGACAAACCAGGCAAGGACAAACCAGATCAAGACAAGCCGGGTAAGGACAAACCAGACCACGATAGGCCAGGTCAAGACAGGCCAGACAAGGAAATACCTGGTCAAGACAGGCCAGGCAAAGACCAACCAGACCAAGACAGGCCAGGTCAGAAACAACCAGGACCAGACAAACCAAAGAAAAACAAACCCGGTCAAGACAAACCCAGCAAGGACAAACCTGATCAGGATAGGCCAAACAGAGACAAACCGGATCAAGACAGGCCAGGAAACCACAAACCAGACCAAGACAAGCCGGGTCAGGACCAACCAGGTCAAGACAGACCAGGCAACGACAAACCTGGTCAAGACAGGCCAGGCAAAGACCAACCAGACCAAGACAGGCCAGGTCAGGAACAACCAGGACAAGACAAACCAAAGAAAAACAAACCCGGTCAAGACAAACCTGATCAGGATAGGCCAAACAAAGACAAACCGGATCAAGACAGGCCAGGCAACGACAAACCAGACCAAGACAAGCCGGGTCAGGAACAACCAGGACAAGATAAACCAAAGAAAAACAAACCCGGTCAAGACAAACCCAGCAAGGACAAACCAGATCAAGACAAGCCAGATCAGGACCAACCAGGTAAAGACAGACCAGGACAAGACAAACCAAAGAAAAACAAACCCGGTCAAGACAAACCTGATCAGGATAGGCCAAACAAAGACAAACCGGATCAAGACAGGCCAGGCAACGACAAACCAGACCAAGACAAGCCGGGTCAGGAACAACCAGGACTAGACAAACCAAAGAAAAACAAACCCGGTCAAGACAAACCCAACAAGGACAAACCTGATCAGGATAGGCCAAACAAAGACAAACCGGATCAAGACAGGCCAGGCAACGACAAACCAGACCAAGACAAGCCGGGTCAGGAACAACCAGACCAAGATAGGCCAGGTCAAGACAGGCCAGACAAGGAAATACCTGGTCAAGACAGGCCAGGCAAAGACCAACCAGACCAAGACAGGCCAGGTCAGGAACAACCAGGACAAGACAAACCAAAGGAAAACAAACCCGGTCAAGACAAACCCAACAAGGACAAACCTGATCAGGATAGGCCAAACAAAGACAAACCGGATCAAGACAGACCGGGCAACGACAAACCAGACCAAGACAAGCCGGGTCAGGAACAACCAGGACAAGACAAACCAAGGAAAAAGAAACCTGGTCAAGACAAACCAGGCAAGGACAAACCAGATCAAGACAAGCCGGGTAAGGACAAACCAGACCACGATAGGCCAGGTCAAGACAGGCCAGACAAGGAAATACCTGGTCAAGACAGGCCAGGCAAAGACCAACCAGACCAAGACAGGCCAGGTCAGAAACAACCAGGACCAGACAAACCAAAGAAAAACAAACCCGGTCAAGACAAACCCAGCAAGGACAAACCTGATCAGGATAGGCCAAACAAAGACAAACCGGATCAAGACAGGCCAGGCAATGACAAACCAAACCAAGACAAGCCGGGTCAGGACCAACCAGGTCAAGACAGACCAGGCAACGACAAACCTGGTCAAGACAGGCCAGGCAACGACAAACCAGACCAAGACAGGCCAGGTCAGGAACAACCAGGACAAGACAAACCAAAGAAAAACAAACCCGGTCAAGACAAACCCAGCAAGGACAAACCTGATCAGGATAGGCCAAACAAAGACAAACCGGATCAAGACAGGCCAGGAAACGACAAACCAGACCAAGACAAGCCGGGTCAGGACCAACCAGGTCAAGACAGACCAGGCAACGACAAACCTGGTCAAGACAGGCCAGGCAAAGACCAACCAGACCAAGACAGGCCAGGTCAGGAACAACCAGGACAAGACAAACCAAAGAAAAACAAACCCGGTCAAGACAAACCAGGCAACGACAAACCAGACCAAGATAAGCCGGGTAAGGACAAACCAGACCAAGATAGGCCAGGTCAAGACATGCCAGACAAGGAAATACCTGGTCAAGACAGGCCAGGCATAGACCAACCAGACCAAGACAGGCCAGGTCAGAAACAACCAGGACAAGACAAACCAAGGAAAAACAAACCTGGTCAAGACAAACCAGGTAAGGGCAAACCAGATCAAGACAAGCCAGATCAGGACCACCCAGGTAAAGACAGACCAGGTAACGACAAACCAGATAAAAACAAGCCAAGTCAAGATAGACCAGGTCAAGACAGACCAGGCAACGACAAACCTGGTCAAGACAGGCCAGGCAAAGACAAACCAGACCAAGACATGCCAGGTCAGGAACAACCAGGACAAGACACACCAAAGAAAAAGAAACCTGGTCAAGACAAACCAGGCAAGGACAAACCAGATCAAGACAAGCCGGGTAAGGACAAACCAGACCACGATAGGCCAGGTCAAGACAGGCCAGACAAGGAAATACCTGGTCAAGATAAACCCAGCGAAGACAAACCAGATCAGAATAGGCCAAACAAAGACAAACCGGATCAAGACAGGCCGGGCAACGACAAACCTGGTCAAGACAGGCCAGGCAAAGACCAACCAGACCAAGACAGGCCAGGTCAGGAACAACCAGGACAAGACAAACCAAAGAAAAACAAACCCGGCCAAGACAAACCAGGCAACGACAAACCAGACCAAGATAAGCCGGGTAAGGACAAACCAGACCAAGATAGGCCAGGTCAAGACATGCCAGACAAGGAAATACCTGGTCAAGACAGGCCAGGCATAGACCAACCAGACCAAGACAGGCCAGGTCAGAAACAACCAGGACAAGACAAACCAAGGAAAAACAAACCTGGTCAAGACAAACCAGGTAAGGGCAAACCAGATCAAGACAAGCCAGATCAGGACCACCCAGGTAAAGACAGACCAGGTAACGACAAACCAGATAAAAACAAGCCAGGCAACGACAAACCTGGTCAAGACAGGCCAGGCAACGACAAACCAGACCAAGACAGGCCAGGTCAGGAACAACCAGGACAAGACACACCAAAGAAAAAGAAACCTGGTCAAGACAAACCAGGCAAGGACAAACCAGATCAAGACAAGCCGGGTAAGGACAAACCAGACCACGATAGGCCAGGTCAAGACAGGCCAGACAAGGAAATACCTGGTCAAGATAAACCCAGCGAAGACAAACCAGATCAGAATAGGCCAAACAAAGACAAACCGGATCAAGACAGGCCGGGCAACGACAAACCAGACCAAGACAAGCCGGGTCAGGAACAACCAGGACAAGACAAACCAAGGAAAAAGAAACCTGTCAAGGATAAACCAGATCAAGACAAGCCGGACAAGGACCAACCAGACCAAGGCAGGCCTGGCAAGGACAAACCAAATCAGGACCAGCCAGGTCAAGACGAACCAGATCAGGACAAACCACAAGATCAAACAGACGTAGACAAACCAGGTCAAGACACGCCGGGACAAGATCAACCAGTCCAAGATAAGCCAGGAAATGATAAACCTGGACGGCAACCAGATCAATGCAGACCACAAAGACCAGGCCAGAATTCTCGCAGAAAGGGTCGCTATGATTTAAACAAGGGCAAACCAGGTAGGTAATCTGATCATGTAGATGGATTATCTTCCGTCTTTCTATCTTTTTTAATTGTATAACATTTTTAATCTCTTTATTGGGGTTATTTAAAAATATTTATCAGTCAGGGTTTAGAAATGAGTTGCAGAAAATATTTCTATGGTTTTGAAACTTTGTTGTTCGTTCGACTATAAAAGGGTAGTTCAACTACCTTAAGAAAAGTAAAAAAAACTTATGGGATTCTTTGGTAATCTTTCACCCAAATCTAAGCTTTGTTCCATTCAATTTGGTTCACACTTCACATTAAAAAGGATATTCTTGTATTGGTTCTTAACTGAAAAAAAAGGCCTGTTTATGGCCTGGAATCAAGTTCAGCGATCCCTATTTGTACGGCCAAGTATGCCATTTATCTACTATAAGTAAAAAAAATAAAACATTAACTTGTTCACGAAGGTAGTTAATCCTGATAATTATATTTTGTTGCAGCTCTTCAAAGGGCCCTGGAGAGCCACATTGAGTTTCAGACCCTGATAGTTTACGACAGTAAAGGAGGAGAAGGAAAATGCTACTGCTCTTGCGGCAGTAACGGCAGACCTAAATTTATTAGTGTTGATCCTAGCATCCTATAGGTCCTTACTATCTATCTCTTATCATCATCTTTTATTTTTATAGAATCTACTTTTATAAATTACGTCAATTTTGCTTACTTTATTTTTGTGCTTTCGATCTATTTAAATAATTAAACATAATAATAGTATTAAAGTTAGTAACACTTTAAATACTTACCTAATCTTTTCATATAAGTACGAAGTTTATGCTGTGTTAACTAAAGTTTTAAAAATTATGAAATAAAAAGTATTTTTTGGCAAACACATTCCTATATTTTTTCATTTCCTTTTTCGAAACCCCTATTCTAATCATGTTCATCTGGTTGGACAGTAGGTACATATAGGTACCTAGTTAACATAACAGTGGTTCGCGCCCAGATGGGGTGGCTATTTGGGCGCTATGTATATTGTAGAGGTATATTTGTCATGGTATATTACATGATACCTTATACATCTATGACTCAGGGCTGTTATCTTAAATTGCATCGGGTGAGAGCCAAGCTAATGAGGGATTTTCCAGACTGCGTTCCTCAGGAAAATACATAGATGGAGTTGTACATATTTAACGTGATAATTACCTATTTTCTCACTACTCGGGTAGGTACATCATTATTAATTAAAAAAAAAAACATCATGTACTTAATGGCAGAGGCATATTTATATAAAACCGGCGAGCATGCAAGTATGAGGTGTTTGATGTGAGTGGAAGAAGCGAAAGTGGAAGTGCCAGGATAGTAGAAATTCCCGTGGTCTGCCTACCCCAACGGAAAATAGGTGTGATCTTATGTAATGTACAAAATAACACAAATTAATTACTAAATAATAAAAAACTATATATTTTTTTGTTTTCCCCGAAGAGTAAGGCAAAGGGAACTATGCCCATACAGCCATGTCTTACGTATTTTTTTTCTTGATGATTAATTAAATGATGAAAGGTGATGAATGATGATGATGAAACCTAGGCCCCCACCCTCGAAATAGACTCCTACTCCGAACCCTAAACGAATCAACTCAAAAGTCCGCATAAACTTTCGAGCCATGAAGCCGCCTGCCAAAATAGATAGATACCTACACTTTGATTATTGAATATTCCGATATAATAACACTGTCGCGAATGTTTTCCGACCAACTTAATGCGATTATTAACCACAAAACACCACTTCGTATTATTTAGATTATTCAATGAAGAAAGCAACTGTCCCGTTCCCGTTCCCGCCAAAACGCCTAAAAAAACAATCATATTTCCATAATTCGTCACAGTGTTGCCACTGTAAATAATAGTATTTACTTATGACCCCCACAAACAAGACAAAATTATTTTTATCTGTGTTACAGACAGTCTGAGTCTGGCTGACTGATAATTATTTTTACATGAAGTACATCGAGATAATATTTTAAAGAATTTGCACGATGTAAATTTAAAAATATGTTCATGTCATTTATGTCGTAAGTATAATAGTATGTCAGCCAACAAGTACGACGCGATCACTTGACAGCTGACTTCCTAGGCTGACATCAAACTTACGTGTATCTTGCTTGTGTATGGGGTGCTTCGATTGGTTTTATCCCAAACGAATGGCATGTTTACCATTTTTTTTGTTGACTAAATTACACAAAAGCTATGCTTTGGCGTCTCTTTTGGGGATGAATCGTGGTGATTGTTGACGGAATCCTTGTGTTTTGCTGTTAGTTACAACAATTCACCATGTCTTCGAGTTCGGTCGAAGATATTCCGGACCAGTGCAAGGTAAGTTTTATTTGTGTATCGGGCTTTTATTTTATTTCTTTGTTTTGTTGCTCGCTCGGCCCACGTGACCTTGGCAGCTCTGTAAATACAAACGTAGTAATTTACTCTTGTAATTTCCTCTCGTTGGGGCTGTGATGTTTTAATGCGCTTCGCAATTGCGTCACAAACTCATGCTTAGTTCATAGGTCATATCATATTTTACATTTTATTTTTAAGGAGAAGGTAGATTTGATTAGGCATATGGTTTTTTATTTAGAGCGGCAATAATAGATCACTGATAGTTCGCTTATCCTTCTGGTGCCTTGTTTATATTTAGGAAAAGGTTTTATTGAAATTATTTTTTTTTATGCTAGTCATTAGTTTTAATGACCAATGCTAATACCTACTAATTATAGTAATTAAGATAACAATGTACCTACAATTAACTGTAGTTGATGTTCTAATAGGCTAGATGACAAGCCAGTCGAATGAGAGACTTACTTTTTTTGAAACATCAAAATCAGTTTATGGCATTTATAAGAGAATACAAAATAGTGGCATGCTGCACTTATTGTTACGTAATTCACAAATGAGGCAATTCAATTTCTAGATTAACATTTTAAAATTTACCTTTTACTTGGTCATCTACCCTATTTGTAATTCAAAAAATTCAAAAATATCTTTATTCAGTAGGTAACATAGTTACACTTTGAATCGTCAATTTTTACATAACGAACGTCTCATCCGCCTAAAACTACTGCAGCTTCTCACAACCTGTATAGCCGGGGAAAAGAAGCTGCAAGAAAAACCTCGGCACAGGGCCCTAGACGTTCTTTTAAAAAAAAATAAAAATAAACATAAAATATTGATATACAATTGAGTAATTTAGCTGCCTAATATCAGTTCTCAGACAGTTAATCCCATGCATTCATATCTTCTAAATAATCACTAACTTTATAATAACCTTTTTTGTAAAGTTTTTGTTTAACTACTTTCTTAAAGCAGTTGAAAGGCAAATTCTGAATGTCAATGGGAATCTTATTGTAAAAACGTATACATTGCCCCTTAAAAGATTTAGTAATCTTATGTAATCGACTGACTTGTAAAGCAAGTTTATTTTTATTCCGGGTATTAACAATGTGCCGATCGCTATTTTTTGCAAATAATCCTATATGTTTTTTTACATATATTAAGTTTTCAATTTCAATTTTTAATTAATGTACGCTTCTTGTATGTGTAAAACTACTAAAAGTAACTTTCAAGTTATTAAAATTAATATTTTATTTAGATTAGAACCAGTGGTGCAGTTATGATCTTCTGAGAACCATGGCAAATTCATAGGATGGGGATGGTATAAGAAAAACATTTCAAGGTTAGCCCAGCTAACATCACCCCACCCTGCGTTGCCATTTCATAAAAATAAATTACCTACCAATGTTTCTAATTTACTTTGCAAGGAAATTTAACAGTTTTAATGAGATTTATGTATGTGACAAGTAATAGTAATTACATACATTGAGCAGTAATTCACTTAATTTTCTATAATAAAATTTACATTCTTGAAATGTTGGATATATCAATTTAATGTTAACACTTACGTCATCAAAGGGCTAGCATTGGCGGCTTGTCATAGGATTTAGCATACCTGCGGGCCTAGCACCGTAAGCACGCCACTCTTTCTCGCCGCGACAGAGATCATCTGTCTCTTTCTGTGCAGTACTGTGAGAGAGTGACGGGTAACATATATTTTGTTATGCCATGGGATGGGGCACTCCCTCAACCTTGTAATACTGAGATTTCCAGACACAATAGTTAAGCAATGGGGTTTGGATTTTCAAAGAACATTGGAACTATTTAAAAACTTTGATGTAGGTAGTTTTATTTTTTACATGAATCACTAATTAAATGTGTCTGCTTACCAGCAAATAAATATTGTGTAAATTTTTGGATATTATCTAGATTTTTTTAAATTCTTTCAGTGTTTTGGAACTGGGACTTCACAATAGGTGTAATTTTGCCTGCTCTGTCACTCTAAGCTACGGGTACCCTTTATATATGTGTATAATCATGTATAATCTTGCAATCAGTCCTTGTACTTTCAGCAGTTCTTTTATTGAGGCTTATGCTTCCATTGTTGGACAGCCTTTATAATAATAATAATTATTATTAATAGCCTTCAATGTCCTACTGCAGGGCAAAGGCCTCTCTTCCCTTCTTCCACTCCTCCCTGTCTTTATAATAATATCACAAATAATGCACCTCAGTAGGATGCAATAATGAATAATTACTGGATATTTTTAATTGATTTCAATGGCAAATTATGAGATCTGTACATGCAATTAGTATATTAATAATTGTATGTTCCTTCAGTAATAAAAAGTACTTGATATAATAGAGAGACCTTTAAAATATATTGTCAAGACGAAGACCTAGGTCTTAATGTCATCAATCCATCATTATCAAGTGATAATGATGGATTGATTTGATAAGTATCAATCATGCATATATTTTAAAATTTTAGTTATAAAAATACGCTCACCAGCATTAATATGTATACACTTTGGTACTATACCACATTAACATTTTTGACAAATTGAACTGTAAGTCTCACTAAATGTCAAATATGTTAATGCGACAGAGTTCTAAAGTGGGTACATTATATTGCTCATGACTGTACATGTCATAACATGTATTATTACAAATTCTAATCTAATCTAGCGTACAAGATTCCACTGCCGGACAAAGGCGCCCCTTTCCTCTTTCCATTTTTCGTGGTCCTCTGGCCAGTTCCTCCAGCAAACGTCCAAATCGTCGCGCCATCTCTTTAGAGGTCTACCACGACGCATGTACCCGTCATGAGGCACCCAGTGCGTGACGATCCGTGCCCACCGCTCAGAGGGGATATTACATCTATCCAACATTCGTCAATCATGACTTTTTATTCAAACAAAAATCGACCTTATTCTTACTGCACTGTGATCGTTATTTGTAGGGTCGTATGCTGATCTTAGTTTTACCGTGGTATTTCCACGGAAAACTACAAATAACAGCAGTGCAGTAATAAGGTCGATTTTTCTAAACTTCGTCGGCAATAATTTTGTCCATCGTGGGTGATCGTGGTATTTCCACAGTAAAACCACGATCAGTATACAAGCCTACAAATAACGATCACAGTGCAGTAATAATAAGGTCGATTTTTGTTTGAATAAAACGTCGTGATTGACGAAAAATTGGATAGATGTAAACATCCCCGATCCCCGATGTGTGTATTTTGTGTCCATTGTGCTCAATAAAGTATTTTATCTATCTATCTATCTATCCCCTCTGAGCGGTGCGGCTGGAATACCTCTCTCAGGGTGCATGCGACAATCCCATTCAGTCGGTCATTACATATTAAGAATTAAAAAAAAGTTATTCGATAGTAAATGCTAGAAAACGAGGAAAACAATAAAACAATCCTTATCTCAAACATACAAATGGTTGAGTCATCTTATCTATAATACATACATTTTATTTAGATATCTTTGTTTGATAAACTATGTTATTTTTAAATAGATAATCCTTTACATGTGTGCATGGGGAGCAAATGAAGAACAGTTGCTTATCTGCACATGTTGTAAAAACTGAAACCGGTACCAATATAGACGGCGAAACGGCTCGCCACCTATCATGTTGGTCTAACAGAAAGCTCGGTGAGGTGTGGGTACTTAGTTCACGATGGCTGTACCTCTGACTACCCCAATTGGCATTAGTCGTGGGCTATGTTATGTTAGTGTTTTGTGTCCATTGTGCTCAATAAAGTATTTTATCTATCTATCTTCACTAACATGATGATTGATACACCATTGAATGGCTGATCGGTTGACAATGTGGCACCATAACATTAAGTTTAATTGTCGGTTTATACAATGATCATTATCGAATAAATCGATACTATCTAAATTGGAAATTCTACAATTGTAAATCGAAAAAATAATAATTGTTAGACCTAATCGATTAGATTGTAAAATAATAGTATTACGATTAAATCGGTTATATTGAGATAATCGATACATGACTATTGATTCAACCGATTATATCGAAATAATCGATACACTTGGTAGTATTGCAATTATTTTACAATCGATGTTTAGATAATTTAGGGTCTAATAACACAATCGATTATCAATCGATATACAGTTGATTGTCGGGCAACACTAGTACTAAGCTGTATAAGGTTTGCGAAAGGGATATATCCCTCGTCTCTTTCGCGCTAGGCGATGTACTATATCTCTGTTCTGCTGTCATTCTAATCATGCTACGTTTTAATGAGTAATAGGACTCATACCCATTCGAAACTAGGTGAAGACGCTAATTTTATTCGTTTTGTGTAGTTGTATATAAAGCATAATATTAAAAAAACCTCAGTGACTGGAAAAGTAGTGTTGCTATTGCAAAAAATAAATAAAATTAAAATATATTGTGTTCTCTTGAGTTATAAGAATAAGAATCATTTATTGTGAAACTGCGTAACGGACAAGGTCGTAATATTACATTTTTGTTAATTTCGTGGATCATTTTATAAATATATTACCTGTATATTTCTCCTCAGGTCACACTCAACATTCATTATTATGTAAGTTTTAACACTCCACGCACATTTGGTGAGACCCAGGCTGCACTTAAAAACGATGCTTCGAATTGCATGGGCGGGCATGTCATATTTTATTGCTACATTAAAATATGAGATGTATTTTTATGTATAACGAACAAAGAGAAGAGAGACAAAGAGATTTATATCAATCACCCTTTAGGGACACTGGGACACCCACAAAGAAAAAATGAAATTGATTAACCTATTCTGTAAATTTTATGGCGTCAAAGAATTTTTATCCCAAAAATATTGAATTGGAAAAATGTGTTGTAAATGATATAAATGATAAATTATTGGAAACAAATAAACGAAGTCTGACAAATAATGATAAATGAAAGGACTATTTTTTTTTATTGGAAATGTTTCTAAATTCAAACAATATTTGCATGCTATTGTTGATAGCTGATAAGGAGGGACTTTTATTAACATCCATCTATTAATGTACCCTTTTCAAAAGCAAATAAAGAGTATTTCTATTAAATGTTAATGCTCGTCCCGGCTTGACAAGAGGTGCGGGTTGGAGTCCCGTCCGAGTTAGACGTTTTCGATTAAATTTTCTCCTTGTGAGTTTCCCTAAGCACAGGTGTGTGGTATAGAAACAAAAAATACAATTACAACGATATTGGTGCTAATTCCTGCAGACGCCATCTAATTTTATTTTAAGTTATACCTGTCATTTTCTTATTCACCGAAAAGGAAAGGGACGGATGATTGACAGCTCTTAATTTTAGAAAGAATGAGTAAATGAATGGATAACCCGGGCGAATCAAAAAGGTATCTCGCTGGTATGCAAACCATTTGCCGTGTGCTGTCAACATAATTCTGTCAGGTTATTGGCCAGTGTAAAATTTTTACACCGTTGTTTTAGATTTATGCTTAAAATTGACGTGTGTTCCATAAATGTTATGCTTGTCTATTACCCGTCCCTTTCCTTTTCGGCGGATAAGAAAATGACAGATATGACTTAAAATAAAATTAGATTGTGTTTACAGGAATTAGCACCATTCTATAAATATTATATACTAAGAATGCTCGTATAAAGTTCGGTGAAATGAGGGTAGTTCATCATTGGCTGTACTGACTGCCCCACTTGGGAATACAGTCGTGAGCTTATATTTATTTATTTATGAAAATTGAATGAAGGTGATGATTTTGGTTGAAAAATAGCATGTAATGGTACCGGTAATTGTGTGATTTTGCTATTCTTATTAAAAAAAATAAAAAATATATTGCTTCTGGATTGTTTCCAAATTGGATTCGAGGTTTTTGGTTAAATACAGATCTTTTAGACTAACCGAGCCGTGGTAGCCCAGTCGGTAGAACGCTTGCCTCTCACTTTGAGGTCGTCCAATCCAGCACAGGCTTAAACCAATGATTGCCGAATTTGTTTTCGAATTCATGTTTGGATCACAAATTATTACCACGTGCTCAGCGGTGAAGGAAAACATCGTGAGGAAACCCACATTCTTGAGAAATGCATTTTCGGAGGTGACCTAATCTGTATTGGGCTGGTTTTCCCTTCGCGGGTTGGAAGGTCAGACATGCAGTCGCTTCTGTAAAAAACCGGACCTGTCAAATCTTCAAGTTAGGTAAGCGGACCCTGTAAAAAACGGGATAAAGCAGTAATTGTACTACGGTGTTCCTCAGGTAAAATCCCTTCAATTCAATATTTCCAAATTTCTTCATTCTCCAACATCAAATATACCTAATAATAATAATCTTTTTACTATCACGGGTTCGAATCCCGGTGGGATTATAGCACAAAAATCACTTTGTGATCCCTAGTTTGTTTAGGACCTTGTAGACTGATCACCTGATTGTCCGAAGGTAACATGATTTTTCGAAGGGTTGTTACATGAGTCATCATGAGTCAGGGGCCTTTGGCGGTTTTATAGCAACCCTGGCGGTGTAATTGACTGGTGTCAATCGTGGCGGGTTGATGACGTCGGTCATTGGTCTCACAACCCACACGGAAGAAGAACGCTTATATGATCGTGTGCATGAGTTGGATTCCAACGAAAATCCATCCACAACACGACCAGCCTTAGCCAGGCACGGTATACCGTTCGTGGTCAAACTATACCTCAAGTAATGTCAACACGTTGATACCATAGCAAATTCGCGTTTAGACCACAACATGTCTTCCCCAGGACCTATTCACGCAAGATGGCGTTCTGCTCAAAGCGTGCATTGGCCGTCCAATCACAGACCTCAACTCTATCGGGATGCTATGCGTCGTACAGAATCCAGACAACAGCAAATGCATAGAATGGAGACCTTTGGACCTTATCACCATTGATTCTGACACTCAGGACCAAGAATGGGCGGTTGTTAACACTATTGGTAAGTTAGGACACAGGGTTGTTTTCAATTCACCCCTGACACTTTCACAGATCTTAGTTTTCTTTGAACATTTGAGAAAGCATCAATTGTGTATGGAAGGCAAGAAAGACAATAGTTCAAAATCATTGACTTATGGATCCTTGAAAGTGTCAAACGTGAATTAAAAGTAAACCTTGCAGGGTTAACATGCGCAACGTGATAAAATTATCGAGCGATTAAATAAATTTTGTCGAAATCGATAAGTTCTTTTTCCCTAATATGCCTGCCATGGGATCTTGTTCGTATTTTGACAGAACGACATAAATCTATCGTCAGAATCGAGAAAATTGCCGTGACAAAATTTTATCATTTGCGCATGTTAGCCCTACTGGTCTGCTTAAAATTGAAATAAGCTCGCCTATTTGCTTGTTTTATTGTTTATTTTGTATCATATCATCAGCTTTATTCCAGCATCCTGAGCAAAGCGCCTTTGGAACATAAACAGCTTATGCGAAGTGCTTGTTCATGTACAACACGCGTGAACACTTCGATATCGAACCGTGTGTTTGATATTTTCGCGCCGAGTCAACGTGAGCAAGCACTAAGTTAAACTCACCTCATCATTGATCCTAATAAACCCATTTCAAACCTCCACTTTATAGGCGATGGGTTGGTAACCTGTCACTATACAGCTCCTCGAAATTCCTCAGGTCGTCGCCAACGTACTCTTAGTGGTAACATGACGTCTGACTACGCCACAGCACGAGCTAGGATCATCAAGATACCTCTGGCAGAACTGAAGAGCTTCAGAGTAACAAGGAATAACCAACAGCTGCAACTATCCACAAAGCCAGGAGTATGGCAGACTACGCTGTATTTCCAGCACGGGAACGCCGAAGTTTTCGTGGCCAACCTCAAGAATCATGTCAAATCTGCTAAGACTAGGCACGACAGGTAATTTTTTGGTAGAGATGGAGGAGTGGAATTTGCATTTGCTTTTGATAGACAAACTGTCAACTTACATCAGTAATTGGGTAGTTTCCTAGGTCAAAGATCAATTATAAAATTCTGATTACTAAATAAAGACGTTTTCTTTTTAATTTACTTATGAATTTTAATAAAGAAAATCGTAATAATAAGTGCGACATTTTGTCACGTTTTTCTATGACGTCACAGGTTGCTTTTTCATACAAATTCCGTAGTAATTTCGTGTTTTGACGTTTAGTAAAAAGTAACTGACTTGATTAGTTGGAAACTACCCTATTCTAGGTAGTTACGTGAGCGATGTCGCAAGGCATTTTGCAGCAACACTTAGTATCGAAGTTCCGAGATAGATTTCATAAACCATATGGTCTCTCTTTCGTGTCGGGATGGTCAATGACCGCTGTCAACGACTTTGGTATCAGAGTTATTATTTAGCCGGCAACCGAACCCGGGGTTTCCAGATCGTGAGCCTAACGTTCAAACATTGGTCCTCTAGGGCCGTTTAGGTCTTCAATATCAAATAGGTTTCAAGCTGTTTGTCAGATTTCCTCTAGTAAGGTGTTAGGTTGCGCGAACCTGCATTGGAACAGCGTGGCGGAGTATGCTCCATACCCCCTCCGGTCGATTTTAGGGGAGGCCTGTGCCCAGCAGTGGGACATATTACGTTTTTTAAGCACGTATGTAGACTCCCTAGGTTTTTTACTACGCCAATTAATTTGCAATCGCTCCACAGGAACACATACGTGGTAGTGGAACCGAACACAGAGTCACAAGTACTGAACCGCTCGTTTGCCGAGCTGGACATCTTCACAGAGAACACTACAGACGTCGTCTGGAACCTGGTGTCCAACTTCAAGCAGCGCCCGTACGAGACCACCATGGAGGCCTTCTCTAAACTCACTGATATTGGTAAGTCACTGACATCTGTCGCTCACTGATATTGTTAAGTCACTGACATCTGTCGCTCACTGATATTGGTAAGTCACTGACACCTGTCGCTCACTGATATTGGTGAGTCACTAACATCTGTCGCTCACTGATATTGGTAAGTCACTGACATCTGTCGCTCACATCGCTAATTTAAGAGCCACACTCTTGCCGGTGTAGCATTCTCCATTTTTGTCTATCAAATGCCAATTATTTCACTTCCTTATAAGACATGACGTTCGCCTTCTCTTTAATCTGTTCCATGTAAGCTCTTCTTGGTCGTGTCCTTCCTCTCTTTCCTGGTCCCTTCTATGATGATTTTAATAAATTTGTCGTGTCGTCGACACTTCATAGTGTCCAATCAACTTGCCTCTTCTGTCCTCAATAACTCTTAAAATTTGTCTCTTTTCCCTTACTCTTACACTTCCTCATTAGTAACTCTTTCAGTCAAACTTATTCTTTCCATCCTCCTTCAACACCACATTTCAAAGGCCTCGAGTCTCTCTATGTCGCTGTGGCGAGATTCTGGTAAAAGTAAAAATTCTTTATCTTTATTTAGTATTTATTTAGTAGTGAGACGTGGCCGCTTACTATGGGTCTCGTTAGGAGGCTCGGTGTCGCTCAGCGGGCAATGGAGAGAGCTATGCTTGGTATTTCCCTACTCGATCGAATCAGAAATGAGGAGATCCGCAGGAGAACTAAAGTCACCGACATAGCTCGGAGAATTGCAAAGCTGAAGTGGCAGTGGGCAGGACACATAGCGAGGGCAACCGATGGCCGCTGGGGCGGAAAGGTTCTAGAATGGCGACCATGTGTCGGACGACGCTCAGTGGGTAGGCCCGCTACACGGTGGACCGACGATCTGGTGAAGGTCGCGGGAAGCCGCTGGATGCAGGCAGCGCAGGACCGATCGTCGTGGAGATCCTTGGGGGAGGCCTATGCCCAGTAGTGGGCGTCGTACGGCTGATGTTGATGATTTAGTAATCAGAATTTTATAATTTATCTTTGACCTAGGAAACTATCCAATTGTTCATGTTTGGAAATCTAGACCTATTGAGGTTATTTGGCTCCTGTTTCAGTATACTACGGCAACGAAGGCGTGAACGGCAAGAGGGACGTCTCGGAGGAGGTGGCAGACCTCCTTACCAAGAGTATGAGTGCCTTAGAAGACGCCACAACAGTCACTAGGAGTGACGAATATGAGGTTATAAGCGTCAAGCCTACGTTGCCGCCCCGTCCAAGCATACCTAGGTGAGTTGCTTCAGCTTTCAATGTGGCTTCTTCATCATCAGTTCATCACCATTTTGTCTATCATCGTCATTGTTTTGTGCACCTGCTTCTGTTTCTTCTTTTTGGGGCTTTTCCTTGCGTTCAATTCAAATGTACTTTATTGCACCAAAATAAAAGAAGCTTACAAAGGAGACTTAGTTTAGTTAAATGGGAAATGGCGGAATTTAATTTTTTTTATTCGAAATCAGGCAAAATTCAGTTTTCGTTGTTTCGTGGTTTTGTAGTTTAAATTGTTTAGTTGGTTTCACTTTGCGGGTTGGTAGGTCAGACGGGCAGTCGCTTCTGTAAAAAACCGGACCTGTCAAATATTCAGGTTAGGTAAGTGGACCTTGTAAAACGGGATAACGCTTGGGGATGTTGATTTAGTTTGTTTAATTTGCAATCGCGCGCACTGCTGGGCCGATAACTTATTAATTCGCGTCACTGCTTTCTCCCCGAATATTCTTTGAATCTTTCTCAAAACTAGAGTGAATTAGTGCTGCTCGCTAGACCCCTATTGATCATGCGTCTTGCGTCATGGAAAAAGATTAAATTTACCTATATCTAGACTCGTCCTACATTCTTCTAGCCCATATGTGATGTCCATCAAAATTTAAAATAAACTGCCTAACATATTAAATGAAGAAAAAAGTGACAAAATCTTTATTAAAAAAATAAAAGAACTTCTCATTAATAAATGTAACTACAGCACTAGTGAATACCTTAATGATACTGATGCTACTATTCGAAAAGCTTCCTCCTCTCTTTTAAAATTCTATTTTGTTGTGCCCGATAGGGTCTATGATGTGAAACTCATGTAACTTAACAACTTGTGCACCATCATAGTATGCAAATAAAGAATATTGAATATTGGATATATCGATACTAGATTATTTTCAAGGTCAACTATCTATAATCAAAATACTATTACTTACCATCGGGCGAGATTCTAGTCAAACTCAAAAATATTTTTAATATAATTACATACATACATAAACTCACGCGTATTTCCCACCAGGGTAAGCAGAGATTAAGGAATTCCATTTTTTTCGATCCTGACACGCTTCTCTTGCTTCCTCCGCATTCATCAATCGTTTCGTACACGCACGCCGATTTAGAGTAGATCGTACTGAACCTTTTCTAAGGACATCTCCAATTTGGTCAATGTACGTCCTTCTAAGTCTAAAAATAAAATTAAAAATAAAAATTGTCAAATCATAGATTGGTTGGTTATGGTCTTCTTTTTAAAAGTGATATATTCACCTTGAAGTTTTATTACATAAACTCACGCCTATTTCCCACCGGGGTAAGCAGAGACTATGGAATTCCGTTTGCTTCGATCCTGACACACCTCTCCCTCTGGCAGCCCTACCATCAACCTTCGCTTTATATACTGCTTTCGTAATCCTATAATCCTTCATCCGCTCTACGTGTCCAAACCAACTTAACATTCCCTTCTCAATCTTAAGTCATTGTGTCGTCTTTCTTGAACTTTTGTTAGCTCTTATGGTGGCCATACACCATCCTTCCTATCGTCCAATCGGCATGACGCGATCGATTGGATCAAATCGAATTGACCGTATGTGGGCGTGGATTGGCATGTCCAATCTATTTGACGGCACAATCCACGCCCACATACGGTCAATTCGATTTGATCCAATCGATCGCGTCATGCCGATTGGACGATAGGAAGGATGGTGTATGGCCACCATTATTAATACTTAACTTCACTTACTATTTATTTGCTTTTTTACAACAAACACACCTTTTTTTAACAATAGTTAAAACACTTTTGTTTGGTATATAACAAAGTAATTGGTTTTATAGTAGTAGTGTAAGAAAATAAAATGTTATGTATGTAGTAATATAATAATTATTATAACAGCCTCTGTGGTCTGGTGGTTTAAGCGTTGGGCTCACGACCCGGAGGTCCCGGGTTCAATCCCGGTGGGGACATATCACGATGTGATCTCTAGTTTGCTTAGAACATTACAGACTGATCACTTGATTGCCCGAAAGTAAGATGATCCGTACTTCGGACGGCACGTTAAGCCGTTGATCCCGGTTACTATTTACTGATGTAAGTTAGTAGGGCCTTTGGCGGCTCAATAGTAACCCTGAAGTTAGAGTGATGGGACTGGTAATCCACCTCTCAACACAAACGATAGAAGAATTCTCATATCTCTCGCTCTTCCACTCTGTTCAACCGACTACGTCTTCACTCATATCTTTTCTCTTTCACACACGTATCTTGCATCTCTGTCTCACGTTCCTGTTTCTCTCTTACTCGTTCATATTATATTATCTTACTCTTACCTACACTTTAATAAATCCCACTTTCGGACTAGGGAGCGAGCCTATTGCCATTAACCGGGCAAAAGTTCGGACGACGCTCAGTGGGTAGGCCCGCTACAAGGTGGACCGACGATCTGGTGAAGGTCGCGGGAAGCCGCTGGATGCGGGCAGCGCAGGACCGATCGTCGTGGAGATCCTTGGGGGAGGCCTATGCCCAGCAGTGGGCGTCGTACGGCTGATGATGGTGGGCAAAAGTTCTGGAAACCACGTGATTTCAATATCTGTGGTCCAAACACGAATTCGAACTTTCGTTTTGACGTTTCGTAAAAAGTATGTCATTTGACTAGGTTGTCAAGTAGCCTATTATCACGCGTTCTTCGAACTTTGCTGAGAAATTAGTTTCTGAGGTAACCTGTGTTGACATAACCTGTGTTGGGCTGGTCTTCGTCATAGACGGAATAATACTACGTATAAAACGGCAACTCTCCGCTCCCCACCAGCGGATGAGCTACGTTTACCTCACTCCCCTCGGTCTTAATCTAGTCTTCAATCGTATAGGCGTCAGACGTCACATACACAGATGCGCGTGTACGGTAACGTCAATGTGTAGTGTCTGTGTAAAACGAGGTTTTTTGTATGAAGTGTCCGGGGTGTGCCGTGTTGGATGGAAAGCAGGTAGTTGCTTTTGTAAAACTAGACCTGTCAAATCTTCAGGTTAGGTAAGCGGACCCTTCTTCTTCTTCTTTGCGAGTCGATGGCGATCGATATTAAATTTTTGCTGACCAGTAATTGGCCACGCTTACGGTAGTTTGTGGTGATACTCCACACTCGCACTCATCGCAACCATCAACAAGGTATCCCCACCTGCAGAGATCCTTGCAGCGGCCAACCTGTGTCCGGAGCCTGTTTAAGGACTTCCATGTCGACCACGCTAGGTTGCTTCCAGGCGGAAGGCTTTCCGATGGGGCGATAAAGGGGGTGGGAGAACACTTCTGCCGCCATAGATTTAAGCGGGCTTGGCTAGGTTCGGAATCTAATGGAGCCTGTGAAAACAGGATAACGCTAGGGAGATGGTGATGTTTAAAGATGTTGAAGGGCCACATTATCCTTCCCTCACGACTCGGTCGCCGTGGGTGTTACACTTGAAAGTAGATGTCCCATATTCATTTACAGAGGCACCCCACTGTCCACGGAGAAATGGGACGGCTTGCAGGACACCGAAGGCAGGGTCATGGAAGTGGAGGGGGTTAAACAGCTGATATTTAGAGGGGTAAGTTTATAACAGATGTTTTGTTTATTTATGTACGTATATTAATGATTACCTAAATGGTAAAAATGTCTAGTATTAAATGTGTTCCTCTAGTTATTAAATAACAGATGCTGTTGCAGTTTCTTGTCATTTCTTCTCCTCAGCCATAAATAACACCTTGCGAAATGACGTAAATTCAAAAATGTTACATTGACCTTCAACAAGTTTATCCATGATAATTACGATGAATAAATGATTCTGATTTATGAAGTACAGTGACATAATAATATTGTAGGTTCCGTAGGGCATTTTTACTTGCCATTGAAAAAGGTAGATATAAAATTGGTAATACTTTAACAGCCTCTATGGTTGAGTGGTTAAAGCGTTGGGCTTTGTGAGACTGTCCTTTGTTTGGCTAGGACATTGCAGGATGAACCACCCGATTGTCAAAAAAAAAATAAGTAGATTTCGTGCTTGGAAGACGCGTTAAGCCGTTACCTGCACTGGAGCAGGGTGGTGGAGTATGCTCCTTATGATAGACTGATCCGTTGACACTAAAGTAAGGTTCATCATATCCATCTTAGGACTTCGTATAAACAGTGCCAGCAAGTTGTCTTGACTTGTGGCTGTGTCCGCCTCATTACGGATCGGGGTTTCTGTGGGTTGTAATTTAGTCCTGCGCACATATCTGCCTTGTTTCTATGATCTGTGGTTACAATTCCAACTCTTAATTTGTGTTCCCAGGGCGTGGCTCACTCGATAAGACAGTCGGTATGGAAGTACCTTCTGGACTACTTTCCGTGGCACGCGAGCCACGCTGAGATCAGGGCGATACAGAAACGCAAGACCGCTGAGTACTACTCTATGAAGCTGCAGTGGAAGTCTATGACTGAAGGACAGGAGGCCAGGTAACGTCCACACACATCCATCTTAACATACGTATCTCTGCCACACGTGTCTGCAGATCGGTCTGATCATAAACGTTTCTTTCTTTCAAATTAAATAAAACACACGTTTGTGAATTGTATTTCGAGAAGAACTTAATTAATTATCAAGGAAAAGAGTTAGTCAGTTGTTAAGTTCGAAATTCTATAGAAATGTAAAGTGGTTTAATATGATTTACTTTTGAGTTGTTGGATCGGTGGGAAGAATTGCACATACTGAGTTCCGATCGGAACAACTAGTTGGTCGGAGTGGTTACACATTGTTTCATTTGTTGTTTGTTGCCACCATCGATTTATTTTTAAATTTGTTTATAAGTTCTTTTTATAAATATAAATCGCGTCGCGAGCCGCTATGCCACACACGGCAGAGTCGCCATATTGGTGTTATTGAAAGACAGGCGTCTGAACAGATACTGCTTTATTAATGAATTCAAATTCAAATTCAAAATTCAAATTCAAAAATATCTTTATTCAGTAGGTAACATAGTTACACTTTGAATCGTCAATTTTACATAACGAACGTCTCATCCGCCTAAAACTACTGCAGCTTCTCACAACCTGTATAGCCGGGGAAAAGAAGCTGCAAGAAAAACCTCGGCACAGGGCCCTAGACGTTCTTTAAAAAAATAAAAATAAACATAAAATATTGGTATACAATTGAGTAATTTAGCTGCCTAATATCAGTTCTCAGACAGTTAATCCCATGCATTCATATCTTCTAAATAATCACTAACTTTATAATAACCTTTTTTGTAAAGTTTTTGTTTAACTACTGTCTTAAAACAGTTGAAAGGCAAATTCTGAATGTCAATGGGAATCTTATTGTAAAAACGTATACATTGCCCCTTAAAAGATTTAGTAATCTTATGTAATCGACTGACTTGTAAAGCAAGTTTATTTTTGTTCCTGGTATTAACAATGTGCCGATCGCTATTTTTTGCAAATAATCCTATATGTTTTTTTACATATATTAAGTTTTCAAAGATATATTGTGATGCCAAAGTTAAAATATTAATTTCTTTAAATTTATTTCTAAGTGACATCTTGGGTCCCAATTTGTAAATCGCCCGAATGGCTCGCTTTTGCAGAACAAAAATGCTGTTCATATCTGCAGCATGACCCCACAGCAAGATGCCGTACGACATTAGACTGTGGAAGTAGGCAAAATAAACTAATCGCGCGGTTTCTATATCGGTTATTAAACGAATTTTTTTGACCGCGAATGCTGCTGAGCTGAGCCTTTTGGACAACTTATCAATATGAGGACTCCATTGCAACTTAGCGTCCAAAGTAATTCCCAAAAATACAGCAGTATCCGTGAGGTCCAATTCCTTATTTTTTACAATAATAGAATCGAGGGGCCTACTAACATTCGATAACGTAAAATAAACATATTTTGTTTTATTTTCATTAAGTAGCAGGTTGTTTACAGTAAACCAATCCACTACCTCTGAAATGGCGTTGTTTACATCGTCAAAGGAATCTTGTCGTCTCTTTACTTTAAAAAGTAAGGAGGTATCATCTGCAAACAGCACCACCTCATGTTTTACAAGGCTAGGTAGGTCGTTTATGTAAACTAGGAATAGAAATGGACCTAGAATTGAGCCCTGCGGGACGCCTATAGTGACGTTAGATCCACACGATCTGGAGCCATGCACATCAACCCTCTGAACGCGGCCACTAAGGTATGACTCCAAAAGAGCGATGGCATTATCAGTTATTCCATAGTGACGAAGTTTCGCGATCAAGATATCATGACAAACGCAATCGAAGGCTTTGGAAAGGTCGCAAAAGACACCAATAGCATCTTTGGACTCCTCCCAAGCCTGAAAAACATGATTTATTAACTCAACACCAGCATCGGTTGTTGAGCGACCCTTTGTGAAACCAAATTGTTTATTAGACATTAAATTGTTTAAATTGAAATGTTGAAGTAATTGCAGTAATAAAATTTTTTCAAATATTTTACTAAGCGTGGGTAGTATAGATATTGGTCTAAAATTAGTAGGGTCAGAAGTACTACCAGCTTTAAACAATGGAATGACTTTACTGTGCTTCATTAAATCTGGAAACACACCATTGTCTACACATTTATTAAATATACATGATAGATAGGGAGCTATGCAATCAATCACGGAGTTAATGACTTTAACAGAGAGACCATGAAGATCTGCAGTCTTTTTGATTTCTAAAGATTTAAAAGCTCTTAAGACGTCCCTAGGACTCACGTGTGTAAATGTTAGTTTATCTACTTTGGACGTATCTATGTGCTCCCTTACAAGTGATTGAGCGAGTGCAGGAGATGACTTCAAGTCCTTGGTAGTCGAAAATGGAATGTCAGTAAAGAATTTTTCAAAAGCTTCAGCAACTTGCTTATCATTTGTGAGTAGTTTACCGTCAATTTGTAATTGATACTCGAGATCGCGTGCTTTGACTTTCCCAGTTTCGCTATTAATAACTTTCCAAGTCATTTTAATAATATCTGAGCTACCTTTAATTTTACTGCTAACAAACATTGCCTTCGCGGTAACGCAAACACGTTTGAAAACTTTTGAATACTGTTTTACATAGTCGTGAAAAGCTACGCTATGATTGTATGTTCTTTCTTCGTAAAGTTCATACAACCTGTTTCTACTCTTATAAATTCCTACCGTCGCCCAGTCACTAAAAATTGGTGTGTCTACTTTCTTAATTGTTTTTGCCTTAAATACTTTATTAAATTCCGATTTTGTTAGATTAAATAGGGAGTTATATAACAAATTTGGGTCATCACAGTAAGGAAGTTCTGGTAATTTGTTTGACATATTATCTTTGAATTGTTCTAAACGACTACTTGATATGGGATTGCATGTAACATCCTTTTTCAGTGAGCGGTCAACAAATAAGTTGAAAGATATTTGTTGACCACAGTGATCTGACTTTAATTTATTAATTATTAATTTATCACAAGGTTCTAAGTTACTAAAAATATTATCGATACATTTCGCGGACTGTGACGTGATTCGGGTTGGTTCTGAAAAAAGATTTACAAGATTATAACACAGAAATAAAGATTTGAATGTAGTACTTAATGAGCAATTTTCCAGAATATCAATATTAAAATCACCGCAGACGATAACATGTTTGCTTTTATTACATAATTTGCATAAAGCTTCATCAATAACTTTCTCAAATAGATCATAAGATGAAGCGGGGGGTCTGTATACGCTCAATACAATAAGCCGGCTGAGTTCAATACAGGCTAGCTCAACAGTTCGCTCAACTGAGAGACTTACAATATCCGTTCGTTCCTTATATTTTAAACAATTACGTACTAATATTAATGAACCGCCACGGATAGCCGTCTCCCTGCTGTACGAGCTGGCAACCTGGTGATTATTGAAGCAAACGAACTCATGTTTTTTTAGCCAATGTTCAGTTACGCACATAATATCAACACAATTACTGTTTAAAAAAAGTTCAATTTCAAGTTCCTTGCCCAATATTCCTAATTCACAAGGGATTATATTGGTTACATAATGATTCATACATATAGGTATTATAGTATACTTAAGTATAGTGTTAGCGAGCGAAATCAAAGATGACCAACTCAGTATTAACGTATAATAAAGAGTAAAAAATCACAAAATTATAATAATGTTAAAAACCTTACTTTACACCCCCGTTGCTATGCGCCATATAATCAACAATACCTAGGCAACGGGTGTTGCCAGATCTGACGCCAACATATAGGCTTACACTAGTGGAATAAGGGGGTTCATTTTATTATTTAGCTTTGACCAACTCATGTAGCCTGTATTCTATGTTTCATAACGTAGCATTGCGCTTGTATCCCCGAAGGCATAGGTGTGTAGTACTCCCACTCCTCGCCAGCTATGTTTCAGTCCTATGCAATAGTGGGAAGCCATTTTCAGGGCTCAAATTCTGGAAACCACGTGATATCAATTATCTGCGAACATGAATTCAAACTCACGAAGTCCAATTCCGTGGTTTAGAACCCGAGCCGCGATTTCTCCAGGACAACCAGGGACACTAGGATGTAACGGCTTCTGTGATCCATTGGTTGAGGGTTGGGCTCAGGTGTCTGGTGGTAGTTCCTATGGGGGGACATATCACAAAAATCACTTTGTGATCCCTAGTTTGGTTAGGTTACAGGCTGATCACCTGAATGACCGAAAGTAAATGATCCGTGCTTGGGAAGGCTCGTGAAGCCGTTGGTCCCGGTTACTACTAACTTATGTAATTAAGTAGTCATGAGCCATGTCAGGGGTTTTTGGCGGCTCAATGATAACCCTGACACCAGGGTTGATGAGGTTGGTAATCCACCTGACAACCCACCCGATAGAAGAACGAGGATGTATCATGTAAGTCACGCGTACTCCGAGCAGGTCCATCATGAATTTTTTTTCCAGGTTCTCAGAATATAGAGATAGAAAGAGCCTGGTAGAAAAGGACGTGAACCGTACGGATCGCACGCACCCATTCTACGCGGGCGACAACAACCCCAACCTGGTGGTGCTGCAAGACATCCTGATGACATACGTCATGTACAACTTCGATCTGGGTTACGTGCAGGGCATGAGCGACATCCTAGCGCCCCTGCTACTCCTTTTGGGCAACGAGGTCGACAGCTTCTGGTGTTTCGTCGGCTTTATGGATAAGATTGTGAGTATTGCTGTAACTCTTGTAAGTACGGTCACGAGCATTAATGTGTATACACTTTGGTACCATGTCACATTAACTTTTTTGACAAATTGAACTGTAAGTCTCTTTTTTTTTTTTTGACGTGGCTTATTGTAGATTTGCCGCAGATGGCATTAACTACTTGGCCGGACAAATGGGGAGCGCTGAAGGCTCTCACCCGGTACAACGTTTAAGACAACAGGCCTGAGGGTGCCCAGTTGGGCGCGAACCTCGGCTCAGGGCGTCGTCTGAGAGGAAAAATATTTGAAAGAATTAATCAACCCTAGTGGGTCGATAGCGATAAGCGCTGAATGAAGGAAATCGTCGACCACGCCGGCGGGGTCGGTATCGGGGTCCTGAAGTGTTTGGTGTCGCGAGCTGATTGGCTGCCTCTATGGCTAGAGTAATCGGGTCGCCGGGACAACTGTAAGTCTCACTAAATGTCAAATATGTTAGTGCGACAGAGTCCTAAAGTGGGTACATTATATTGCTTATGACTGTACCACAGGGTTTTTTTATATCAAATGGCAAACCCATTGACACCGTTCTGCCTCTTAGAGGTTAAGAAAGTGTGGACGGTGTAGCGAGCTTACCCAGGTGCCTATTCAGTCTTGCCTTAAAGGAGCTCGAGTTATAACAAGGGGATGCCGATGTATCACTTCCGCTATCGTGTGTATGTACGAGGTTTCAGTAAGTAGACTCCGGAACGGAGCCGTTTCGGCATACATTCATAATTGTATTCTTTTGTTTTAATATGTGAAAACAATAAGTATGTCGAATAAATATTTTTTCTTCTAACATCAACTCGGAATCATGGTCTGAATCATCCATCAAAGTTTTCGTTACGGTTGCACTAACACCGTGTTATAGAATAAGGAATAATACGTATAGAACGGCAACTATCCGCTCCCCACCAGCGGCTGAGCTAGGCTTACCCCACTCCCGCTCGGTCTTATAGTAATATTTTATGATTTAGTCTAACATTTTTTTTATATTTTGTTATTTTTTCTTGACCATGACTTTTTGGGGGTGGAGGCCTGGAGTCCTAAAACACAGGGTATCCTTGTTTAGGCTCCAGCCTCTACAAATATTGTATTTTTGTATGTATTTATGTATCCATGTGTTTTATTATTTGTAGAGGAAATAAAGATTTTACTTACTTTACTTTTACTTACTTACTTTAGTCTTCAATCGTATGGCGTCAGCCGTCACACACAGATGCGTGTGTACGATAACGTCAATGTGTAGTGTCTGTGGTGTTTTGTATGAAGTGTCTGGGGTATAACACTGTAAGGGTGTAAATGTAAAGTTCCTAAATAGTAGATTTAAGATAATATGTTAGTTATAGATTCCTTTTATTTATTTTTAAGTAATCGGCAATTAGTTGCCCCTTTTTTATTCTGTGCAGGGCGTCACATGTACGCATATTTACTACAACACTTATAACTTGTGACTTGCAATAAACTTCTATTCTAATTTCAAATCCTTGTCTCCAGGCATCAAACTTCGACATGGACCAAGCGGGCATGAAGCAGCAACTACTCCAGCTGCAGCAGCTGCTCATGTTCACGAGCCCTGCGCTGGCGCAGCACCTCGCGCTCAAGGACTCCGGAAACATGTACTTTTGCTTCCGCTGGCTGCTCGTCTGGTTTAAGCGCGAGTTCTCGCACAAGGACATTATGAGGTGACTTGCTTTATATAGGTTGATCAGGGGGGTTAAAAATGACATATCGAAGCAATTCATCTAGAAAAGCAATATTGCTATTTGACATTTGTTTGCATTGCGCATTAGCTTTTAAATGCGCAAATGTCAAATTGCAATATTGCTTTATTAGATGAATTGTTTCGGTGTGGCCTTTTTAACCCACCAGGTGACTTCAGCTTTAACGTATGATTCATTAGTTGTTAGTTGTTTTCTTTCATTGTTTTTAATTCATTTCTCTTTTTTAATTCTTAGCGTAAATATTTAACAGTAATACTAAGCTCATTTCCATTACTTAAAATATATCGTGATCTCTTGGATAACAACAACAACATAACATAACCTCACTATATCTCAATTGGGGTAGTCAGATGTACATCCATCGCAAGATGAACCAAGTACCCACACTTCACCGAGCTTTCTGTTAGACCAACGTGATAGGATCCTTTGAGTGCCACCTAGTACCTATATTTAATGTAAATACTTAAAAAATACATTTTTTACAGACTATGGGAGGTGCTGTGGACAGGGTTGCCATGTGCAAACTTCCACTTATTGATCTGTGTTGCCATACTCGACGCAGAAAAAGACATGCTCATCAGTAAAGACTATGGATTTACTGAAATCCTAAAAGTAAGTGTATGATACCTACTTCCACACATAACATAAATAGCCTATATACATCCCACTGCTGGGCAAAGTCCTCCCCTCAATCAACTGGAGGGGGTATGGAGCATACTCCACCACGCTGCTCCACTGCGGGTTGGTGGAGGTATTTTTACGGCTAATAGCCGGGACCCACGGCTTAACGTGCCCTCCGAAGCGCGGAATCAACTTATTTTTTCAGACAATCAGGTGATTCAAGCCTGTAAAGTCCTTACCAAACAAAGGACAGTCTCACAAAGTGATTTCGACAATGTCCCCATCGGGAATCGAACCCGGACCTCCAGATCGTGAGCCTAACCCTCTAACCACTAAACCACGAAGGCTGTTACTTAATAAAAGGTTTTTTTTAATACGTGGTGAATATGAGTTATGACGCCCGAAAATTTATTTTTAGCAAGAAGTAGAGCGGAACCAAAAACAAACACCATTACACTTCGTTTTGTTTATCTTTTGTTGAGATATATTGTAAATCTAACTGTATTCCGTTGGAAGAGCGAGGTATTCCCAACACAAGTGTCTTCGACTACTTTTAGGGAAGCTTCATTTTTTGATGTAAAATATTTATAGAAAAAAACTATGTTTTTTTTTCAGCACGTGAATGACCTATCGATGTGTCTAGACGTGGACAGAATACTGAGCACAGCGGAAGGTATATACCACCAGATTGTGTCCGCGCCGCACCTCAACGATCAGATCCGGGTCATCCTGGGACTACCCACAGTCGGAACTACGACTTCCGTTAACTCGGACGAGGCGGAACCGGAACCGGAAACGGCGCAAGCGACCCACGCCAACGGTACGAGCAATGGTTCCACGGAACCCAGTGCGGTGTTTGGTCCAGATATGGAGGAAGTTATGTATCAGATAGGATTAGACATGAATTTTTGAGGCACTTTCATTTTTTTTTAACTGTAATTAATATTTTTTAGTATTACGGGTAGTTTGGCGGGGGTAGTTTTGACTTTTATCATTGTTATCTGTGGATTTTTGTTCATTCAGACATTTTTAAGATTTCATTAACGGCTTACGCGAGACTTCCACTGAGATCGCGGGTTTGAATCCAGCATGTGTCTGAATGAATGAATTTCGAAATTGTTTTCGAATATATCTTTAGAATTTACATTATAAAAGATTATCACGTGCTCAGCGCGTGTGCCACCTCACCCCGCGCGTGCGAGGGAGACAGACAATCCGCGCGCGATCCCCTACGTCATCACTAATTTAAGAGCCACGCTCTTGCCAGTGTAGCGTTCTCCATGATACTTCTTTGGGGAAAAATAGGGCAGTGGTTTCCGTCTTGCCTTCCGCCCCGCAGCACGTCTGTCTTCTATACGTATCTTTTTATTTTTCATAACTAAAATAAATCAACCCAAATCTAATTTGGCAGTCGCTTCTGTAAAAAACCGGACCTGTCAAATCTTCAGGTTAGGTAAGCGGACTGTGAGAAACGGAATAATGCTAGGTAGATGATGATGATGAAATAAGTCTACCCCCGCCTAGTAATTAGTTGGAATGTGAGTGAGAAGTGATTGTGATAGTAATGTGCTAATTTTCTAATCCTCCATATAAATAATTACATTATACACATACATAATGTAGGTAGATGCAAGATTTTTCTATCTTAGACTTAGTTGGACAAGTGCCGAATGAAATAGTTTCGTTGCATTTTAGTTATGATATAGGTTATTGCCTTTTAGGTATTATTATAAAGTTATGATTGCGAAGTGCAAAATAGTCGTGCTTTTAATTCGAGTCCAAAATAAAAATGTCCCTGACATGTTTTTTAAACGCGAGTTGACACATGAGTGTAATATCCTTTAGGTACATGAAATGTCCTAAACGCGAAATGTCCCTCAAGCGAAATGTCCACAGAGCATAACGTTCTGACTTTATGCTCTTTCATTTTCATGTAAAAATGTATTATGTTCCTAATTTAGACGTTTGAAATTGTCGAAATGAACCTGTGTAAAACGTGCAAGGTGTCTCAACCATTCTCGCGTCTCAACGACACCTGTGCATCGACGACTCACACGTATTGACGATTTTCATGTCTCGACTCTCGCTTATCAACGACTCGCCTATCAACGGTGCCCTCGTGTCAACCATTCTCGCGTCTTAACTATTCTGCGGATTAACGACTCACGCTTATCAATGACACCCGCGTATCGACGACTCCCGCATATATCAACGATTTTCATGTCTCAATAACGACCGAGTATCAAGGACTAGCCTATTAACGACTCGCGTCTCAACGACTCCCGCGTATCAACGCTGACCGCATATCAACGATTCTCGCGCCTCAACGACGCACTCATATCAAAGACATCCGCGTCTCAACGATTCTCGCGTATCAATGACACCCGCGTATCAAGGACTCTGGCCTATCAACGGCTCCCGAGTGTCAACGACGACTGTCTCGGCGACGACCGTGTGTCAATGACGCCGCGTCACTAGCGTCAAGCGTCGCGAAGAACAGCAGGTTTGATATATATGTTTGAGTAAGTATATTTTAAACATCGAACTGTGTCCCCTAATAGGAACAAAACCTACATCCGAGTACACACCTATCTATGCAGTGTTATTAACAATTACAACCTACTTATATATCATTTGGCTCGAATTAAAAAACGCACTGACTCGATATTTTTATATAATTATCATAATTATTATAATCGTTTATTCATGAATATATTGTAAACTTGTAAAAATTGTGACTAACCAAATCGCATGTCAATTCTATACGCCGCTCTGTGATGGTATTGAATTACATTTTATTATGCATAATATAATGTAAGTAGTAAATAATACTAGTAAGTTGATTATTTTACTGTGTAAGGTTGCAGTCGGAAGCGGGTTGATACCCAATAGAGTTTTAAGATTCTAGTTTCACTACGTGGCATTTGGAATTTTCATCTTTTCATGGACGTATTAGAGTTGAATTACATCTGGCAGCACCACGTCGCACTTTCGTGGCATCTTTTTCTGGCACTCAGAACTGTAATTCGTCGTATTGACGGAATCATGGTATTAGAAAACCAGCGGGCTTAGCACCGTAAGCACGCGACTCTTCCTCGCCGCGACAGAGATCATCTGTCTCTTTCTGTGCAGTACTGTGAGAGAGTGACGTATGTCGAGGTGAGAAAGAGTCGCACGCTTACGGTGCTAAGCCCGCAGGTAAGCTCAAAAGTGACAGCTAACATTTCAAGGTTAACCCAGCTGACGTGTCCTTGCGTTGCCATTTTGTAAAAAATAAATTACCCACGACCAATGTTTTTATATTTACTTTGCAACGAAATTAAGAACTTTTATTAAAATAGTTACTTAGCTTTAATGTTTTTTTTATATATTTGACAAGTAATTCGCTTAATTTTCAATAAGAAAATTTACGTCTTTGGAATGTTGGAGATACAAATGTAATTGTAACACAGTGGTAACACTTACGCCATAAAAGGGCTAGCAATGGCGGCTTATTATGACAAGCCGATCCTATGGGATTGAGCATACCTGGTCTTCTTATACCATGGACGTAATAACAAACACTGGTGGAAGAAAATATGTGGTTCCGTGTTGCCAGACGTGGTCCAACCCTTACATTAACCATGATGTTAACATCAAATACACGATGTTAGTGACATTGTGAAGAAAAAAATACATAACGTCTTAAAATTGTTAAAAAAATGACTTAAAATTTTCATGATTTTTCCTGCAGGACATTTCGCTTGATATCAACTCGGAATCATGGCCTGATCCCCCAAAGTTTTCGTTCAATGTCACTAACACCCTGTATTTACCGTGCATTTTGTCTGGCTGCGACTTTAAACGAATTTTGCTTCTAAACTATTTTGTGCACATATTAGCATGACTTTGATACTTGATAAATAAGTACCTTTATTATAACGACAAGCACATTATATCCTTGCAAGGCTAAAATGGACAATATTAAAATTTTCTTTTTTTCTATTTCAGGATACACTCGAATATAACGGATTAAAAATTACTATAGTTACGCAAACAGTATGGGCATTACTAGCGTAGCCACAAAATATACATGTATTAATAAATATATGGACGAAGTACGCTAGACTAGCACTGATTTTATATTTTTATAACTTGCTATTGTTCGATATTGAGGTTTGGCTTCTGTTTGTTATTTTGTAAAATCTTTAATTAGTGATCTCAAATTCAACACAAATATTAACAGGGTTGACCCACATCGGTCAACATCTCATCGGACTTTCCTATATTTCTATCCTTGTCTGTCGCCACGAACCGTTATTTGTTAGAGCGAGAGAGACCGCGCGAGGCAGAATCGACGAGCTGATAGCGTGCGTCTCTGAAATGAAGGTTCTGCGATGAGGTGCTGGCAAATGTGGTTTTACTATACCAGCAGCGCCATATTGAATAAAGAACCACCTAGCGGACAGATTTCGTAACTCTTTATAACTGACAACTCTTTTGTTTGGGGTATTTTGTAACTGGGCTTACCATAATTATGATACCTAAATATTTATTTACCCTGATTTGAATTCGTTCTTAGAGTGTATAAAATATGAAATTGTACGTGTTGAATAGGAAAGGAGGCTGAATATTGCATTCAGTGATTTTGTACTAAAAACATGTACTTTGTTGTAAACTTGTAACCAACAAACAGAAGTTAAAACTACTGTTATGTACTAATGTACATAACATTGTATGTGCTAAAATAATTCATTTTTGTATAATTTTAATTATAGTGACCGCGCCGTTTTCATATGCTCGGATTTATTAACATTTTCGTGTGAGAGCGAAATTAATTGTGTACATCCTTAATTAATGTTTATTATTATAATCAATTATTACAATATTCTTGTTTCTTTTTGTAATAAACTTTGCCACTATGATGACTATGTTAGAAAGTTAGTTTAGTGCATTAAATCTGAACATTTTATAATAATGTTAATAATTATAATTTGTAGCACATATCCTTACTTTGTGTATAACTACTTCAGTTTATCATCATTTTATTAAACATTTCGTACCTGAATATGCTTTTATTGTTTTTGTACATATTTTTATTACTTCACCAGCAACAACGAAGTGGTTTCTTCAACAGTGGCTGCAAGTTGTCTTTGATTACTTGTGGCTCTGCCCACCCCATTAGGGATTACGGGCGTGAGTTTATGTATGTATTACTTCAAGTAAAACTAAAAACAACAATATTAAGAGCTATCTTTTTGTGTAAATTTTGTGTAACCTAAAACAAGAATCATAAAGAAACAATTTGTCCTTATACCAGGGTATAAATTAAAACAAAATCAGTAATTTCTTTAAATTATATTTGACCATTTTTGTACACATCTAAAATGCGTATTGGGAGCGAATAATCTATTAACAGTCATTAATCATAAATAATCTAGTCATTAATTAAAGTTAGTTCCATAATCTGTGTTTACAGATAACTTCTGATGACCCTTTTAGTGTGGAGAATAGAAAAAACAATGTAACTAATAACTATTCAAGTACTTTTAAACTATAATTGTCTCTTTAAGAACTGGGACTGTTTTTATCATTATTTAGGATAAAAAATCACCATTCTTCAAATCTTAGTCGGTTTTTTAAAAGCTACAACATACCTACACTGCTCATTAAAAAAGTAACACATGCAAATTTTAGTTCAACAAAAGAATTAATTAGAAGAAGAAATTTAAAATTTGAATTAGGAACTTTAAGAAATAAAAACTCTGTAATAGACGCTGTAAAGGTGTTTTTTGTTTCCCTAACTTTAACTTCTTGTATTTGTGTTCTTGTAACTTTTTGATGAGAAGTGTAAATATTGTATCTACCAAAGTCACCCTATCCTTCTCTTTTGTTTGGGCAAAACCACAAGTAATCAGAGACATCTTAATAATTTTTCATTGAATATCATGAGATCAATTTGTTTTATTTTTTAATTATTTATAAACCAAGTACATTTATGCTCAAATGTGCATGTGATTTCAAATGAACATTCAATCCATATCTAGTTTGGTAAGATTTATCACACAGATGGCAGTGGAAGTTTTTCACACCCGTATGTGTCAACATATGACGTTGCAATTCAGATTTCGAGAAGAAACGTTTGGCACAACTTTCACATCCGTATTTTTTCTCCTTTAAATGGTTTTTACGTATATGTGTGCTTCTTGCACTGGCTGAAATGAATGTAGCACCGCAAACGTCGCATTTATGATCGCGAGTTCTCTTATGATTCCAAAGAATGTGCGAATTAAGTCCATTAGCCACTTTGAACTTCTTCGGACAATATTTACAACTGTATTTGAGTTCATTGCCATGAGTCATCATGTGAACCTTAATATACCCTGGCGGGTAGGACTTGCCACATTGGTCACATTGCTGTAAAACTTTTTCAGTATCCTTTCGTCTTCTATTCTGATTCGGTTGACATTTGTGCGTTGTATATTCATTTTCTGTATAAAATCCACTCCAGCATGTCATACATAAATAAGGTTTTAAGTGGAGTTTGCGATGTATAACTAGTTCTTTGAAGTCTTCAAATTTTTCTTCGCAATATTGGCAATCTCTGCCCGTTGTAGATCTTACAGGGTGATTGTCAGTACAGTGGTCCATAAGAGACTTGTTACAATTAAATTCAGCTTTACATTCAACACAATAGAGTTGCCTTTCTATGTTACTCACTCTTTTTATTATCATTCTACGTCTGTCTCGTTTCACAGGCACTATGGGTTTGAGTTTGTAAGATTTTGGTAATGATTTGGGTTGGTATGTTTCTATGGGAGATGGTTGTAGAGTGTCGTATTGTATGTCAATTTTGGAATCGGTATCTGGTTTATACTCCATTTCATAGTCAGCAGGGCAATCATTATTGTCGCTGTTGGTTTCTATAGGAGTATTGCCTGCTAAAGTGTTGGCACTAGTTTCTATAAGTGTTTTGAACGCGTGAGTTAAAGTCAATTGGTGAACACAGTTGATACAAATATTTTCTGGATAATCTGGTTCTTGTGAGACCTGCAATTGAATAAAATTCAGAAGACATTAACATAAACACATGAATATTATTATACATTTTATATCTGGAGAATTACGGTAAATAGCTAAAATATTTCATTCAGTATTTAAAAAGAGTAGCTTAGATAATTACCTGATAACTGTAGAAATTATACAATATATCAGACAAACGTATCTCTTGTTCAGATATGATTATTGATGCATGAACATGGCGCATTTCGTTGCTTTTGCCTAGGCAAGTTCGGCAGCGGTCTTTAAAGCTCATGGTTATTACAATTTCTAGGATAATTAACTAAAAAACAGCGAAAGTCACAATACACAACATTACAACAATCTGACATAATAAATAACAAAGCAGTTGGCAGCCCTGAGCAGGTAATGTCAGTGTGACTAGAATAAAAATATTTTTGACCCGACCAGCCGACATGTCTGGTAGTTCGGTTAAGTTGCACAATTTTAACGATTGTGAATTTTGTAACAGAAATGCCGTTATATTGTTAGTCTATAATTTATTTCTCTTTATGTTATTTATTTGCATGATTTTAAGTTGTTTTTCCTTGTTTTTCCGTCAATGACATGACATGACAGGCTTTTCGGCGGGAAACGGGAACGGGACAGTTGCTTTCTTCATTGAGTAATCTAAATAATTAATACGAAGTGGTGTTTTGTGGTTAATGATCGCATTAAGTTAGTCGGAAGACATTCGCGAGTGTTATTATATTGGAGTATTCAATGAACAAAGTGTATCTGCCTATTTTCGCTTCGTGCTGGGAAGCCGCTTCATAACTCAAAAGTTTATGCGGACTTTTGAGTTAATTCGTTTGGGGTTCGGAGTAGGAGTCTACTCCGAGGGTGGGGGCTTAGGTTTCATCATCATCACCTTTCATCATTTCATTAATCATCAAGAAAAAAAATACGTCAGACATGGCTGTATGGGCATAGTTCCCTTTGCCTTACCCTTCGGGGAAAACCAAAACAAAAAAAAAAAAAAAAACATGACATGACATTGACATATTTGTCATTCTGTTTCTGTTCGGGCTTTTTGGCGGGAAACGGGAACGGGACAGTTGCTTTTTTCATTGAATAATCTAAATAATTAATACGAAGTGGTGTTTTGTGGTTAATGATCGCATTAAGTTAGTCGGAAGACATTCGCGAGTGTTATTATATAGAAGTATTCAATAAACAAAGTGTATCTGCCTATTTTCGCTTCGTGCCAGGAAGCCGCTTCATAACTCGAAAGTTTATGCGGACTTTTGAGTTAATTCGTTTGGGGTTCGGAGTAGGAGTCTACTCCGAGGGTGGGGGCTTAGGTTTCATCATCATCATCTTTCATCATTTCATCAATCATCAAGAAAAAAATACGTAAGACATGGCTGTATGGGCATAGTTCCCTTTGCCTTACCCTTCGGGGAAAACAAAAACAAAAAAAAAAAAAAATGTTTCTGTTCGTCTCGTTTTTGAGGTTTGCGATGTTTTTTCAACCACCAGACGATAAAGACAAACAGCCACAATCACAACCAACAAAATCTCGGAAACGCTCCCGACGGAAGGGAAAACGGAAAGCGTCATTAGCGAATAACTTAAAGAATTTCAAGAAGAAAAACGGGTTTGTAGATACGATGTCTGCTTGGGCTGAGAGCTTCACGGTTGCAGCCACTTGGCAGTTGAAACACCAGTTGGCCTATTGGAAAGCACGAGCTAAGTCTTTGGAATACGAGAATAACGTACTGCACGATGTTATTCGGAAAAATTGTTTTAAATCTTTCCCTACAACGTGTGAAACTGATCAAGCAGAAGCCCATGTACAATACGGATCAAGCCAGCAAAATCATGAGAATTTATCAGTATCACCAGAAAGCGAGGAAGAATTGGAATCAAATGACGACAATATGACTCTAGAAGAAAATAGTGAAGATGAAGAATTGGAAGTTAGTGAAGAATGGATTGAATTTTTAAAACAGAATGCTAAATATAAAGAAGAAGCAAGACTCGAAAGAGAGCGTTTGAAGGCCAAAATGGCGGAGATTTCCGTCACTGATCAACTAGAAGCTGGCCCATCGGGCCCTCCAAAAAATAAAACTGAAGAACTACAAGAGTTATATGGGGAAAAATGGAAAAGGATAGCAGCCATAGAAATGTCGGTACAGTCGCAATTTATAAGTAATAGTGATAGGAGTAAACCTATGTACTGGCCCAATATACCTTTTAATTTTAGCTAGAATTAGGTTTGCTCCCCAAGGAGATTGTCGTGGAGATCCTTGGGGGAGGCCTATGCCCAGCAGTGGGCATTGTACGGCTGATGATGATGAGGTTTGCTCCCGGAAAAATCATCTTTAAGCTCAAATATTATAGTAACATAAGCAGTCTACATAAGTCCTACTGCTGGGGAAAGGTCTCCTCAACCAACCAGAGGGTGTATATATTGAACTGCCTTATCCCTCATGTAGTGGTTATTCTGGCTGATATAGTTATTAATTGTGCTCTTTAAATGTTTGTATGTAAGTTTGTATAAATGTTAATAGCCTTAATGCCAATTATAACTTTTAAGAATTATATATAAATAGAACAACAACAATACAATTCAAGCTAAACAAACGGACACATATTCTAGCAGGGTTTCCACAACTACCAGCTAAGTTTGACAACTCCATACCTAACATGTTTCTGTAATGAATTCTAGATAGTGAATGTAATGTAACCATTTATTTTTAGCTAGGTTATTAATATTACAACAAAGGAAGTTCATTAGTTAAATTAATTAGTGTTTTTATAAAATTACAATACTTATTGTACATTTTCTTAATAAAAAAAGTAATATTTTTTTTGGTTAAAAAGGTTTTTGTTTATTTTTTCAGTACCATAATTTTTACATAAATAAATTCTCGGCAGTAATCCCTAATGGGTTTAGAGACGCAAGTAATCAGAAAACTTATAGCCATTTTGGATAACAAGTTCTATTACTAAGATTTTATCACCTACCTACCTTACGAATCTATACATGTTTCAATAGTTCCTCCATAGATGGCGTTAGTGGTTGTGATTGCCAAGAATGTTGCGTATAAAAAAGGGATTTGAGATGTGACTGTTTTGCAGGTAAGTAGATAACTTTTACAATCGTTTGAGTTCACTTGTTCAATCGCGAAAATAATAACTCAGATTTAGAACTACTGACTTTTCTAAGAAAAAGAAAAGAGACTAATGACTGACAAACATAGAAAAACGTGATAAAAAACCTATTCTACTCTGAATCACTCCGCAACGTGAAGCCATGCACCCTGACAGAGCCGTGATTGATCACTCGAGACGCCTACGTCATCACCACTTTGGGGCATATGCCCATCATCGGACCTCGCATGGTTATAACAGGCCGCCGTGATAAAAATATTGAAAAATATCTGACGACTGGTCTGCTCATCCCATTACGGATTACAGTCGTGAGAACACCCCGGACGCTTCATACAAACAACCTCGTTTTACACAGACACCACACATTGACGTTATCGTACACGTGCATCTGTGTGTGTGACGTCTAACGCCATACGATTCAAGTCTAAACTATGTTCGAGGGGAGGTGAGGCAAACCTAGCTCAGACGCTGGAGGGGAGCGGAGAGTTGCCGTTCTGTACGTAGTATTATTCCTTCTTCTATGTCGTGAGTTATGCCTCTTACAAATTCTAAACCCTTCTCTAACCTTACACACTTTCAATTCACTTAAAAATAACTTCTCTTTGCGTCCAAATCTCTCGGTTGCAATGCCCACGGCACTGGGCACAATTTGCTTCGGAGCTCGCGGTAATAGGTAGTGCTCAGCTCACTCATAATTTCCAATCATAAATCTTTTGCCGTATGATCATTGGTGAGCTCGCTGCTTTGTTTTAGGAAGTAAGTGATTTTAACTCTCCCGGAATTATTATGTGGGTTTATGTTTAATAAGTATTATTATAAGTGTGGGGAGTGTTCCTAACATAACTTAAAATGTAGTGAATACTGAATGTATATACTTACTGTTAAGTTAGAATACTTAATCTTAAAATCGGTGTATAGAATAGAATAGAAATTGTTTATTATAAAAGGACGCCACACACAAAGACAAGACAATAACATCACTTAAAATTTTTCACAAAACAATTACAAAAAGCATAGACGGATGTTCATTAGAACGATCATAAGGTGGTGGTGGTAAGCATATCCGGTAGCAGTTAACCAACTTGTCACCATAAATGTATTTCTAATATTAATATTAAATTCCTTTACCTAAGCCACATTAATCTGCTGACAGGAAATATGCGTTAGTCCTGTTATAGCAAAGGTTTTCATGTTAATAAGACGTCACTCTATTGGTCGACAGCGATACGATACATCTGTACCGTCGGTGAAAAGTAATACAAGTCCAAAATTGAAGTTTTGAGAAAATCGAGTTTAAAGTTAAAAATATTCTAGCTCGTGACTTATAAGGAATAATGGAACAGAAGTTAGATGTGTCGATAGGTGATGATAGAAGGTTTCTTTTCTAATATTTAGTTATATTTAGAACCTAAACAGAAATGGTAGAGGATCAAAATAAATTACATGTATCAGTTGACACCAACTTTTATACTGTGTAAATTGATACAAGTCTACATATACCTTTTTACACACATAACTATACAAAAGTCATCGTTGATATATCATATTTTCAATTAATAATTTTACAGTCTTATTGTACATAAAACAAAATGTCTTGGAAGAAAGTTTATTTTATGAAGTTGTAGAAAGGCAAAATTCTATTTATTTTCTTTAAAAAGTAAAGAAACGTAACTTATATCATTTGACACAAACGATAAACTATAACGAATTTGTGTCAAGTGGTATAACTTGATTTATTTTTTCGGTTTTATTGTGTAAAATGATACATGTTTTTACGAATTTCTAGTAATAAATACATATAAAGATGGTACACGTATATATAGTGTAAGGTGGCGATAATAAAATATTTTGTTATGATTTTACTCTCAAAACTCATAAATAACCGGTCAAAACCACCACTGCTGCCCGCTACAAACACATTTTGTCCACCACACTACGCCCCTAATCAAAACCATTGTTGGTTCATCTTACAAATTCAATTATGATAATATTTCCACCCCTAACAAATAAAGGTAAGAGGAATCATATTAAGACTGGTCATAAGGAATGTTTCGGGCTAGCCTGGCAGCACGGCCTGGAGATAAAAGTGATGTACCTACGTACTTTTAAACCAAAATCACACAAACTGGTTAGTGTTACTTCATTCCTGCTGAAACTATTTTACAACTCATTCCACAATCAAAATCCCCTAAAGTATACATGTATCACGAAGAAAATGAGCAAAGCTTGCCCGGCGATCGAAGGGCGCATTTCCACAGAGGTTTTGATAATTCAATACTTCGAATTATCAAAATTCCCGGTCTAATGGCAACCGCAACATTGACAGAACCATAAACGGTGTCGAATCAATGTTGACGATAAGAATAGGTAGAGAAAATGAAGATCATTGATTCACCTTCAAACCTATAGGTTACACAGGGCTATCCTCAGGGTAGGTCTTATCACCTTTACCATGGTCTGTTATGGTTAAGCTAAATGAGTTCGTTTCCACAAAACTTTAGACGTAAGCACACGTTCCGCGTATCCTCGCGTATGGACCACTATTGTGAAGTGGGCAACTTCCCACTATATCATCATCATCCTCCTGCCTTTATCCCACTCTAGTTGGGGTCGGCACAACATGTATGGACAAATGTCCCATATCTAATGTTACTTTACTTTAATGGGCTCAGTTTTCCGCATAAACGCAAGTGGTCCATTATGCGTGCTTTTGTTGACTATGTAAGCCAACCAGCTCCTTTCAGAAGCTCAAATACCTCCTGGGATTTCTACAAACTTTGTGACCTGGTTTAATTAAGGGGTTGTGCCCGTGGTGTTGCCAATTATTTATTCTAATCTAATTTATCCTACAAGATCCCACTGCTGGGCAAAGGCCTCCCCTTCCTCTTTCCATTTTTCACGGTCCTGTGCGTAATTCTCTCTTATATAATCAAAATACAGAAAAAACAATTTAACGGTGGTGCACAGAGTTCAGAGTAGTTGTTCCCTTTATAAAGACGAGATAGCTCGACCAATTATTTACACCATTCAACGCGTTTGAGAAACTGGTAATCTTCTCTTGAGAAGATGTGGCAGATCCCGATGCTGCCGATGCCAAGCTGGATCCCAGTGGGACCTTAAGCCCAAAAGTATGTACGATCATCTACAGCTGTGTAGGTTCAAAAATACCACTACCGGCGCTTGCATCAAAGATCTAACCAGCGTGTATTGAATGGCTTGCATATTAATTGGCGCTTGATAATATTTGGAGCTATTATTTCACGTCTACAACCTCCTTAGCAATGAAAGCAGCGTTCAATCTGCCACCGCTTAACCTGCATGTAATCAAGAAAACTATGTAAAACAGCTATGCTTCGAGCTAAGGGAAGGAGACTAATGACAGTTATGACAAATCTCAAATACCTCTTGACTAACCCTGCCATGGTGATATCGACGCCATGATCAGGACTCACAACTTATTGAGGTACTATTATTAAGTACTACAAGGCGGTTATAACAGAAAGAGAAAAAACACGGTTTGGTCTGAAGTACTAACGTAACCTATACCCATTCGCAATGCGGATCAGATATGGTTTGCTGTGGCTCTAGACAAAATGGCTTCCCATAGACAGGTTTATGCGGAGGTTACCCTAAGATACACACTGGTGGCGCATAGAATCGAACTTGTATGTATCATTATACACGACATGTTATTAATATCCAAGATCGTATTTTCTGAAATATTTTGATATATATTAATTTATATTACTTTTCACGAAAAAATTAATTTGGTGTTTGATGTTACAACTAAAATTATATCATTAAACACGGACCGTGAGAATTCAAGCATGGCGTGTATTTTAATATATCTTGAGTTGCATTTACTTACACCAAAATATTTAATGAAAATCTTCATTTCACTTTGATGCAAGTTAAGATGAATTATGTTACACGTGTTATAACAGCATGAATCCTTCACAAACAGTACTTATATCACTTTACACAAAAATTATCTCCGTATTTATAATAGCTACAGTTACGAGAATTAGACAGAAAGAAAGAGAATTTTTCGAACATGAAGTGTGTGCTAATAACTCAAAAGTGATACAACTCGAGTTGTTCCTAATTTAGACGTTTGAAATTGTCGAAATGAACCTGTGTAAAACGTGCAAGGTGTCTCAACCATTCTCGCGTCTCAACGACACCTGTGCATCGACGACTCACACGTATTGACGATTTTCATGTCTCGACTCTCGCTTATCAACGACTCGCCTATCAACGGTGCCCTCGTGTCAACCATTCTCGCGTCTTAACTATTCTGCGGATTAACGACTCACGCTTATCAATGACACCCGCGTATCGACGACTCCCGCATATATCAACGATTTTCATGTCTCAATAACGACCGAGTATCAAGGACTAGCCTATTAACGACTCGCGTCTCAACGACTCCCGCGTATCAACGCTGACCGCATATCAACGATTCTCGCGCCTCAACGACGCACTCATATCAAAGACATCCGCGTCTCAACGATTCTCGCGTATCAATGACACCCGCGTATCAAGGACTCTGGCCTATCAACGGCTCCCGAGTGTCAACGACGACTGTCTCGGCGACGACCGTGTGTCAATGACGCCGCGTCACTAGCGTCAAGCGTCGCGAAGAACAGCAGGTTTGATATATATGTTTGAGTAAGTATATTTTAAACATCGAACTGTGTCCCCTAATAGGAACAAAACCTACATCCGAGTACACACCTATCTATGCAGTGTTATTAACAATTACAACCTACTTATATATCATTTGGCTCGAATTAAAAAACGCACTGACTCGATATTTTTATATAATTATCATAATTATTATAATCGTTTATTCATGAATATATTGTAAACTTGTAAAAATTGTGACTAACCAAATCGCATGTCAATTCTATACGCCGCTCTGTGATGGTATTGAATTACATTTTATTATGCATAATATAATGTAAGTAGTAAATAATACTAGTAAGTTGATTATTTTACTGTGTAAGGTTGCAGTCGGAAGCGGGTTGATACCCAATAGAGTTTTAAGATTCTAGTTTCACTACGTGGCATTTGGAATTTTCATCTTTTCATGGACGTATTAGAGTTGAATTACATCTGGCAGCACCACGTCGCACTTTCGTGGCATCTTTTTCTGGCACTCAGAACTGTAATTCGTCGTATTGACGGAATCATGGTATTAGAAAACCAGCGGGCTTAGCACCGTAAGCACGCGACTCTTCCTCGCCGCGACAGAGATCATCTGTCTCTTTCTGTGCAGTACTGTGAGAGAGTGACGTATGTCGAGGTGAGAAAGAGTCGCACGCTTACGGTGCTAAGCCCGCAGGTAAGCTCAAAAGTGACAGCTAACATTTCAAGGTTAACCCAGCTGACGTGTCCTTGCGTTGCCATTTTGTAAAAAATAAATTACCCACGACCAATGTTTTTATATTTACTTTGCAACGAAATTAAGAACTTTTATTAAAATAGTTACTTAGCTTTAATGTTTTTTTTATATATTTGACAAGTAATTCGCTTAATTTTCAATAAGAAAATTTACGTCTTTGGAATGTTGGAGATACAAATGTAATTGTAACACAGTGGTAACACTTACGCCATAAAAGGGCTAGCAATGGCGGCTTATTATGACAAGCCGATCCTATGGGATTGAGCATACCTGGTCTTCTTATACCATGGACGTAATAACAAACACTGGTGGAAGAAAATATGTGGTTCCGTGTTGCCAGACGTGGTCCAACCCTTACATTAACCATGATGTTAACATCAAATACACGATGTTAGTGACATTGTGAAGAAAAAAATACATAACGTCTTAAAATTGTTAAAAAAATGACTTAAAATTTTCATGATTTTTCCTGCAGGACATTTCGCTTGATATCAACTCGGAATCATGGCCTGATCCCCCAAAGTTTTCGTTCAATGTCACTAACACCCTGTATTTACCGTGCATTTTGTCTGGCTGCGACTTTAAACGAATTTTGCTTCTAAACTATTTTGTGCACATATTAGCATGACTTTGATACTTGATAAATAAGTACCTTTATTATAACGACAAGCACATTATATCCTTGCAAGGCTAAAATGGACAATATTAAAATTTTCTTTTTTTCTATTTCAGGATACACTCGAATATAACGGATTAAAAATTACTATAGTTACGCAAACAGTATGGGCATTACTAGCGTAGCCACAAAATATACATGTATTAATAAATATATGGACGAAGTACGCTAGACTAGCACTGATTTTATATTTTTATAACTTGCTATTGTTCGATATTGAGGTTTGGCTTCTGTTTGTTATTTTGTAAAATCTTTAATTAGTGATCTCAAATTCAACACAAATATTAACAGGGTTGACCCACATCGGTCAACATCTCATCGGACTTTCCTATATTTCTATCCTTGTCTGTCGCCACGAACCGTTATTTGTTAGAGCGAGAGAGACCGCGCGAGGCAGAATCGACGAGCTGATAGCGTGCGTCTCTGAAATGAAGGTTCTGCGATGAGGTGCTGGCAAATGTGGTTTTACTATACCAGCAGCGCCATATTGAATAAAGAACCACCTAGCGGACAGATTTCGTAACTCTTTATAACTGACAACTCTTTTGTTTGGGGTATTTTGTAACTGGGCTTACCATAATTATGATACCTAAATATTTATTTACCCTGATTTGAATTCGTTCTTAGAGTGTATAAAATATGAAATTGTACGTGTTGAATAGGAAAGGAGGCTGAATATTGCATTCAGTGATTTTGTACTAAAAACATGTACTTTGTTGTAAACTTGTAACCAACAAACAGAAGTTAAAACTACTGTTATGTACTAATGTACATAACATTGTATGTGCTAAAATAATTCATTTTTGTATAATTTTAATTATAGTGACCGCGCCGTTTTCATATGCTCGGATTTATTAACATTTTCGTGTGAGAGCGAAATTAATTGTGTACATCCTTAATTAATGTTTATTATTATAATCAATTATTACAATATTCTTGTTTCTTTTTGTAATAAACTTTGCCACTATGATGACTATGTTAGAAAGTTAGTTTAGTGCATTAAATCTGAACATTTTATAATAATGTTAATAATTATAATTTGTAGCACATATCCTTACTTTGTGTATAACTACTTCAGTTTATCATCATTTTATTAAACATTTCGTACCTGAATATGCTTTTATTGTTTTTGTACATATTTTTATTACTTCACCAGCAACAACGAAGTGGTTTCTTCAACAGTGGCTGCAAGTTGTCTTTGATTACTTGTGGCTCTGCCCACCCCATTAGGGATTACGGGCGTGAGTTTATGTATGTATTACTTCAAGTAAAACTAAAAACAACAATATTAAGAGCTATCTTTTTGTGTAAATTTTGTGTAACCTAAAACAAGAATCATAAAGAAACAATTTGTCCTTATACCAGGGTATAAATTAAAACAAAATCAGTAATTTCTTTAAATTATATTTGACCATTTTTGTACACATCTAAAATGCGTATTGGGAGCGAATAATCTATTAACAGTCATTAATCATAAATAATCTAGTCATTAATTAAAGTTAGTTCCATAATCTGTGTTTACAGATAACTTCTGATGACCCTTTTAGTGTGGAGAATAGAAAAAACAATGTAACTAATAACTATTCAAGTACTTTTAAACTATAATTGTCTCTTTAAGAACTGGGACTGTTTTTATCATTATTTAGGATAAAAAATCACCATTCTTCAAATCTTAGTCGGTTTTTTAAAAGCTACAACATACCTACACTGCTCATTAAAAAAGTAACACATGCAAATTTTAGTTCAACAAAAGAATTAATTAGAAGAAGAAATTTAAAATTTGAATTAGGAACTTTAAGAAATAAAAACTCTGTAATAGACGCTGTAAAGGTGTTTTTTGTTTCCCTAACTTTAACTTCTTGTATTTGTGTTCTTGTAACTTTTTGATGAGAAGTGTAAATATTGTATCTACCAAAGTCACCCTATCCTTCTCTTTTGTTTGGGCAAAACCACAAGTAATCAGAGACATCTTAATAATTTTTCATTGAATATCATGAGATCAATTTGTTTTATTTTTTAATTATTTATAAACCAAGTACATTTATGCTCAAATGTGCATGTGATTTCAAATGAACATTCAATCCATATCTAGTTTGGTAAGATTTATCACACAGATGGCAGTGGAAGTTTTTCACACCCGTATGTGTCAACATATGTTAAAAAACATGACATGACATTGACATATTTGTCATTCTGTTTCTGTTCGGGCTTTTTGGCGGGAAACGGGAACGGGACAGTTGCTTTTTTCATTGAATAATCTAAATAATTAATACGAAGTGGTGTTTTGTGGTTAATGATCGCATTAAGTTAGTCGGAAGACATTCGCGAGTGTTATTATATAGAAGTATTCAATAAACAAAGTGTATCTGCCTATTTTCGCTTCGTGCCAGGAAGCCGCTTCATAACTCGAAAGTTTATGCGGACTTTTGAGTTAATTCGTTTGGGGTTCGGAGTAGGAGTCTACTCCGAGGGTGGGGGCTTAGGTTTCATCATCATCATCTTTCATCATTTCATCAATCATCAAGAAAAAAATACGTAAGACATGGCTGTATGGGCATAGTTCCCTTTGCCTTACCCTTCGGGGAAAACAAAAACAAAAAAAAAAAAAAATGTTTCTGTTCGTCTCGTTTTTGAGGTTTGCGATGTTTTTTCAACCACCAGACGATAAAGACAAACAGCCACAATCACAACCAACAAAATCTCGGAAACGCTCCCGACGGAAGGGAAAACGGAAAGCGTCATTAGCGAATAACTTAAAGAATTTCAAGAAGAAAAACGGGTTTGTAGATACGATGTCTGCTTGGGCTGAGAGCTTCACGGTTGCAGCCACTTGGCAGTTGAAACACCAGTTGGCCTATTGGAAAGCACGAGCTAAGTCTTTGGAATACGAGAATAACGTACTGCACGATGTTATTCGGAAAAATTGTTTTAAATCTTTCCCTACAACGTGTGAAACTGATCAAGCAGAAGCCCATGTACAATACGGATCAAGCCAGCAAAATCATGAGAATTTATCAGTATCACCAGAAAGCGAGGAAGAATTGGAATCAAATGACGACAATATGACTCTAGAAGAAAATAGTGAAGATGAAGAATTGGAAGTTAGTGAAGAATGGATTGAATTTTTAAAACAGAATGCTAAATATAAAGAAGAAGCAAGACTCGAAAGAGAGCGTTTGAAGGCCAAAATGGCGGAGATTTCCGTCACTGATCAACTAGAAGCTGGCCCATCGGGCCCTCCAAAAAATAAAACTGAAGAACTACAAGAGTTATATGGGGAAAAATGGAAAAGGATAGCAGCCATAGAAATGTCGGTACAGTCGCAATTTATAAGTAATAGTGATAGGAGTAAACCTATGTACTGGCCCAATATACCTTTTAATTTTAGCTAGAATTAGGTTTGCTCCCCAAGGAGATTGTCGTGGAGATCCTTGGGGGAGGCCTATGCCCAGCAGTGGGCATTGTACGGCTGATGATGATGAGGTTTGCTCCCGGAAAAATCATCTTTAAGCTCAAATATTATAGTAACATAAGCAGTCTACATAAGTCCTACTGCTGGGGAAAGGTCTCCTCAACCAACCAGAGGGTGTATATATTGAACTGCCTTATCCCTCATGTAGTGGTTATTCTGGCTGATATAGTTATTAATTGTGCTCTTTAAATGTTTGTATGTAAGTTTGTATAAATGTTAATAGCCTTAATGCCAATTATAACTTTTAAGAATTATATATAAATAGAACAACAACAATACAATTCAAGCTAAACAAACGGACACATATTCTAGCAGGGTTTCCACAACTACCAGCTAAGTTTGACAACTCCATACCTAACATGTTTCTGTAATGAATTCTAGATAGTGAATGTAATGTAACCATTTATTTTTAGCTAGGTTATTAATATTACAACAAAGGAAGTTCATTAGTTAAATTAATTAGTGTTTTTATAAAATTACAATACTTATTGTACATTTTCTTAATAAAAAAAGTAATATTTTTTTTGGTTAAAAAGGTTTTTGTTTATTTTTTCAGTACCATAATTTTTACATAAATAAATTCTCGGCAGTAATCCCTAATGGGTTTAGAGACGCAAGTAATCAGAAAACTTATAGCCATTTTGGATAACAAGTTCTATTACTAAGATTTTATCACCTACCTACCTTACGAATCTATACATGTTTCAATAGTTCCTCCATAGATGGCGTTAGTGGTTGTGATTGCCAAGAATGTTGCGTATAAAAAAGGGATTTGAGATGTGACTGTTTTGCAGGTAAGTAGATAACTTTTACAATCGTTTGAGTTCACTTGTTCAATCGCGAAAATAATAACTCAGATTTAGAACTACTGACTTTTCTAAGAAAAAGAAAAGAGACTAATGACTGACAAACATAGAAAAACGTGATAAAAAACCTATTCTACTCTGAATCACTCCGCAACGTGAAGCCATGCACCCTGACAGAGCCGTGATTGATCACTCGAGACGCCTACGTCATCACCACTTTGGGGCATATGCCCATCATCGGACCTCGCATGGTTATAACAGGCCGCCGTGATAAAAATATTGAAAAATATCTGACGACTGGTCTGCTCATCCCATTACGGATTACAGTCGTGAGAACACCCCGGACGCTTCATACAAACAACCTCGTTTTACACAGACACCACACATTGACGTTATCGTACACGTGCATCTGTGTGTGTGACGTCTAACGCCATACGATCAGTGTTCGGAAAACCCATTTAAAAAGTTAACCGATATAAAAGGTTAACAGATTCAATCGGTATCCTTTTATTACGGTAACACGTTAATCTGTTAACCTATTGAAACCTGTTAACACATATCAAGGGTTAACCTCGGTTTTATAGGTTATTACTAACGAAGAGTAAAATATTAAAACAAACTCAGCTGGAAAGAGAAAGATGGGTATAAACGGGAAACAAGCGTTTTTGAAGAATCGGCTATATTCGACAAAATTGAATGGAATCGTTAAAAATCGACTAAAATCGTCTGGATTTGAGTAAAATTTACAAAATTGATTGGAATCGATAAGGATGGCTAGATTCCACTTCACTCGACTGGATTCCAGGTTATTCACCTACCTTAATGACACATCGGAGTTGGCAAAGTGGAGTTGGTAATGCGGAGTATAGTATCCCTCAACGCAATTTTTTCTTCTGGGGGACTTCAACGCCTACCATCAAGAGTGTTTGTACCCGTTCCAGAAGACCGACCATGCTGACAAAGGCTGACAAAGAGGTGCAGGCTTTTGCCTTGTCACTAAGTTTCTCACAGCTGGTAAATTGCGCTGCAACGGTACCTGACGTTGCCAACCATACCGCCAACTGCTTGGACCTTCTGTCGACAACTGATCCGGACCGATATCAAGTATCAGTGACTTTCCTTTAGGAACTTCCGGCCATTGTTTGGTGAGATCTCTATCTGTCTATCCCCCATCTGATCTTAACCGCAGATAATCCAGGCGAATATGACGATACAAGTTAGCAGACTGGGATGAGATGCGGCACTTCTTCGCGTCCTATCCTTGGAGTGAGGTATGCTTTTCTTCAGAAGACCCGACGAGCTGCGCAGACCCGCATACCGGGTGTGGGCTGAAGAATATACCTGCAAAGCTCCTAACTCTGAAGAAAACTCCGAATAACGCGGCCAAGTCTTGCAAGAGGACAATACGCGGAGCTCGTTTCGACCATATAAGTAGGCCAAATCGGTGCGAAACTGGCTAAGTAAAGTACCCAACTGGTATTTATCTAGCTAATTTCTGCCGTCTGTTGTTGCCGCCATTGCTGAAACCTGATGGATCGCTGACCTATACCGCGCACGAGAAGGCAAATTTATTTATCTCCTCACCTGCGACTCTCGTCTAGATGCTGAGAACAATATTCCACCTAGTGTACCTCCTTGTGATCTGGCAATGGCAATACTGGGCTGAAAAAAATTTGAATGCCATCAAAACTACAAGAAGAAGAATGGCAGAGATCTGTATCCGGCAACATGAGGTCCTAAAAATGCTTCACATTCTAGACGTGAATGAGTTCCGTGGTCCAGATGGTATTCCAGCAATCGTACAGCAGGACTGTGCACTTGAGTCGTCTCCAGTACTGACACGGCTCTACCGGCTTTCTTTGGGTTCAGGACTAGTCCCGAACCCATGTAAGCTTGCCTATGTGCAGCCTGTGTCCAAAAAAGGTAGTCGTGCCGTGCCGACCCTGCTAACTACCGCCCCATCTCAGCGAACTTGAACAATTCCCTTCTAGCGTACCTTTACCAACGATCTATTTAGTGACCGCCAATTTGGTTTCCGCCGTAATAGGTCAACTGGCGATCTTCTTGTGTACGCTACACACTTGCGAGGCAATTGCCGTGTCCTTTGATATCACAAAGGTTTTTGATAGGGTTTGGGAGTCTTATTGGAAATATAACCATAGGCTTATTGGAAAGCTTCCGGCATATGGGATCCCTTCTAGCCTGTGTAATTGGATATCTGACTTCCGGAGGAATAGACGGATTCGGGAAGTCGTCGATGGGTGCTCGTCTGATTTACATGGTATTAGTGTCGGAGTCCCTCAGGGATCTGTTCTCTCTCCCACTATCTTCCTGCTCCAGATCAATTATCTGCTGATTTATGTCCTATGGGTATGCAGACGATAGCACAGTGACGGAGAACAAGCACCAGGGATGTCAGCGTTATCAGAACTTGTTATCAGAATCTTATGAATCGTGTGAATTTGACCCTTAAGTCCGTCTCAGAACGGGGTGACAACAACTTGGTTGAATTCAACGCTTCCAAAACCCAGGCATGTCTGTTCACCGCGAAACGAATCTGGCTCCAATGTTTCGGAGTGTACCCATTAGTGATGTAACGAATATTAGCATTCGCGAAGATTTTTTGCAGATATTCGTATACGCATTCGCGAATGTCTAAAAATTTACATTCGTTACACCATCACTAATATCCACGTCAATTACCAACTATCTCGAGCTCTATGGTATGGACCTAATTGCCAACCTAAACTTCGGCTGCTACACCGAGTCTATAACAAAATTGCAGCCAAAAATCAGACATCCTTTCTAAAGTCAGATGATACTTCCCCTCAGAGCAGTTGCTTGATCTGTACACAGCACAGGTTCGTTGTTGTATGGAGTACTGTTGTTACCTTTGGCGAGGCTTTGCCAGCTCTCGGTTGGCCGCTCTCGACTTGGTGGAGCGTTGAGCATTAAAGCCCGTAGACAATGAGTCGTTAGTGAAGACTCGACTCCAAAATCTAAAACACAGACGAAGGGTAGCGGTTTTTTATAGGATACACTTCGGTGTGCGGTTCAGTGTGTGCAGGAACTTCATGAGTTAATTCCACCCACACTATTCCATCTTCAAACAACTAGTCGTCGGCAGACATTTCATGTTGTGGATATACCACCAATCCGCACTAAACGTTTTGCCTCTTCCTTTTTGATGCGAATAGCAAAGGACTGGAACTGTCGTCTGCATTTCCAACTCGTTATAATTTGGCATTCTTCAAGGCTAGGGTGAATAGGCATTTACTAGGTAAGCGTGATTCACCCTAGACCACATCGTCCTATACCACCAGGTGAGACTGACGCGGTTTTCAAACGCGGTCAAACGTGAGCCTATATTATTAATAAAAAACTGTCGATTTTAGTCGTTTCCAGGCGATTTTGTGGAATCCAGTCTAGTGGAGTGGATTCAAGTCATTTGTGTCAGTTTAAGTCCATTCAAGCTGATTGTGACGATTCTAGGTGCTTGTCAAATCCAGTCCATTTTAATCGATTCTAGTCGAATCCAGTCGATTCCTCGACAAAAAAATAGACTCGATTCAAGTCTTTAAATTAATATACGCATCATACAAAACCGTAACGTACCATACGCCTAAACCATGCGATACGGACTTCATCCTATGGCTACATATTAAGATGCATCCCAATTCCATCTCAGATCAGAGTAATATTCAAGATCACTCAAACAAGTGAGTTAGAGAGCGTTATTATATTGTCTAGATTCCATGACGACTACCTTCCGACTTCATACTAGTAACCACATCTTGCGTCATTTTAAAATGGAGTTCCTATAACCACCTGGTTACCATCAGATCTTGAATACTAGCCAGAGCTAGAATGCTCGTCAAGGCAAATTATTTTAACATCGAGTTTCTAAGTTGACAATACAAATGACCACCTGGTCATCATCACACCCTGAGTATCAACCAGCAACAACCACCTAGAGTCAGAGTTCTCATCAAGACAAATCAAACAAACCCAAACTTAGAGGTCTTGCGTCATTTAAATTTCGAATTCCTACTTTTTGGTTATCATCCAATCCTAAATACCAACCACCAATAAAGTTCTCATCAAGACAATTCAAACAAACCCAAACTCGAAGGTTACGCGTTATTTTAATATCGATTTCCTAACTTATGACCACCTGGTCATCATCAGACGCTGAATACCAACCACCAAAGCCAAGTATAGCTAGAAGGCTCATCAAGACAAATCAAACACGCCCAAACTCGGAGGTCTAGCGTTATTTTAATATCGAGCTCCTATCCTTATAACCACCTGGTTATCATCACACCCTGAGTATCAACCACCAACAACCACCTAGGGTCAGAGTGTTCATCAAGACAAGTCAAACAAACTCAAACTCGGCGATCTTGCGTAATTTTTTTTGTCGAGTATATATAATAATATAATATAACCTGGTCATCATCAGACCCTGGATCCTTCCGTCATGTCTACAAATCTTCTCGTAATTATCATCTATCAAACAAAAAAAAACGTAACCAAATCGGATCATGCGTTCTGCAACTACGTTACGACCTTTCCGCGTAGCGTCGCTGGTTAAAAAGTAAACGTCGAAATAGTAAAAAACAAAGCGCGTGGAACGATTAAACGACGCCGACAAGTGCCTGCAGGTTGCTTGGCGCAGCGTTGCCAGCATTCGTTTCGCACGACGGAATGGCAACATGCAAAATAACCGTTTGTAAAGCGGTTAACCTATCATTCCTGTTAACCTTTAATTTCTGTTAACAGTGTTCGCATTAACCCCTTTGATAAAGAATACCGAAATGTTTCGGTATACGCCTGTACTGTTAACACATATTTTATTTCGGTTAATAACCGAATTATTTCTGTTATTAACCCTAACCGGAGGAACACTGCATACGATTCAAGTCTAAACTATGTTCGAGGGGAGGTGAGGCAAACCTAGCTCAGACGCTGGAGGGGAGCGGAGAGTTGCCGTTCTGTACGTAGTATTATTCCTTCTTCTATGTCGTGAGTTATGCCTCTTACAAATTCTAAACCCTTCTCTAACCTTACACACTTTCAATTCACTTAAAAATAACTTCTCTTTGCGTCCAAATCTCTCGGTTGCAATGCCCACGGCACTGGGCACAATTTGCTTCGGAGCTCGCGGTAATAGGTAGTGCTCAGCTCACTCATAATTTCCAATCATAAATCTTTTGCCGTATGATCATTGGTGAGCTCGCTGCTTTGTTTTAGGAAGTAAGTGATTTTAACTCTCCCGGAATTATTATGTGGGTTTATGTTTAATAAGTATTATTATAAGTGTGGGGAGTGTTCCTAACATAACTTAAAATGTAGTGAATACTGAATGTATATACTTACTGTTAAGTTAGAATACTTAATCTTAAAATCGGTGTATAGAATAGAATAGAAATTGTTTATTATAAAAGGACGCCACACACAAAGACAAGACAATAACATCACTTAAAATTTTTCACAAAACAATTACAAAAAGCATAGACGGATGTTCATTAGAACGATCATAAGGTGGTGGTGGTAAGCATATCCGGTAGCAGTTAACCAACTTGTCACCATAAATGTATTTCTAATATTAATATTAAATTCCTTTACCTAAGCCACATTAATCTGCTGACAGGAAATATGCGTTAGTCCTGTTATAGCAAAGGTTTTCATGTTAATAAGACGTCACTCTATTGGTCGACAGCGATACGATACATATAACCAGAGTCGTAACTCAAGTTAGCTGTTTCGGACAATTTTAATATACACATACAGTCAGAAGCAAATAGTGACAGTCAAGGTATACATATAGTTAGCAACATCCAGAACGACCAATAATTAAGGACGTTCAAGGTAGCCGTATAGATAGTAACACTCTAAGTGACGAAAAACATCGGCACAACCTGCGTGTTCAAAAAGTTGGTACTGTTCAAAGACTTGACTGCTTGGATACCATGTGCGCAGTGAGTGTTGTCATAATATTTACGACGACACAATTGAGCCGAACTATTTGACATTGTAAGCGTCTCGCGAATCTGGATTAGGTTGTTGACCAACTTTTTGAACACTCCTGTTGTGCCGATGTTTTTGGTCACTTAGAGTGTTACTATCTATACGGCCACCTTGAATATCCGTAATTATTGACATTGTGGATGTTGCTAACTATATGTATACCTTGACTGTCACTAGGTATTTGCTTTTGACTGTACGTACGGTTGATGGGGTTGGTAATTTACGTCACAATCCACACGATAGAAGAAGAATATACAATACATGTTAGGCAGGTTACAGTATAAGCTCGAACTACGGTAAATCTTTAGATTTACTTGTCAATCCTCAACTATACCAAGTCATCGTCTCCTCAGCGTTTCCACTGGGTCTGCTTACCTAACCTGAAGATTTGACAAGTCCGGTTTTTTACAGAAGCGACTGCCTGTCTCACCTTCCAACCCAAGTGAATACCAGCCCATTACAGCACAAAGCTCCGAAACGCATCTAAGGAATGTGGGTTTCTTCATGACGTTTTCCTTCATTGCTGAGCCCGTGATAATAATCAAATATGATCCAAACATGAATCTAGTGAGTACCTACAACATATAACAAATTCTTCATTGCACACTCAGGAAATAGGTTCAATACAACCCTTATACCTACCCTTATTATTTTAACTTACCTACTTACTCATATTTTTTGTATTTTATATTTAAACAACTGCATTTTAAAATTCCTCTAAGATTCGTATAACATAGTGTAGTATGTATGTCACGTTTTTTATTTAACCCTTTCACGGACAGAGATCATGGGTCATTGATGGTTCATAATAGGTAATATGACACCTTGGGATCCTTGAAAGTGTTAAGTAAGTCCCATGTAATAAGGGGCGAGCCTATTACCATTAAACAGGCACTTATTATTGTTCAAATTCAGTGGTTTAGAACCCGAGATTTAATTGTTTTCCTTTTATATTTTTTAATTTTCTTCCAATAAAAAAATTGAATCTGATCGTTTTGGTGAGTTCCTTTCCCCCTCCGGTTGATTGGGGGGAGGCCTGTGCAGTGAGACGTATACTTATTAGCTGTTTGTGTTTTTTGTATGGTCGTTTTACATAAAAATATTTTTGAAGCTGTGATACTGGTTATATATTACTATGTTATAAACAGAAGTCAGTTTTGCCCTATTTACGAAGGCGATAGAAATCAAATGAAAAGCTCAATGCATTTAAATGCGAGGGAATAATTTTCCGCGGCATCACTCTTTGTATATTTTATGAAGCAGAAAAAAGGTATAGTCCGATTCGATTTGTAGTTTAAAAAAACACCAGAGGAAGCAAGCCTGACTTTTTTTGGAAGTGGCTTATTGGAGATTTTATTCGAACGCCGTTAACTATTTATTCAGTCAATTCGGACAAAAGAGGTGCACTCACCAGGTACAATATTTAGGACAACAGGACCAGGCCTACCTGAGGGTCCCTTGACAACAAGCTTAAGAAATGTTTATTTAATAAATTACATAGCCACACGCCTGTATCCTCGAAGGGGTAGGCAGAGATTTAGAGTATACACACCCACTCATCGTCAGTTATGTCACAAACACAAACAGGTAATTTTCTACATTTTTCATTGATAAGTTCGCCGCCATTCACGTGTGGATCATAAATGGTTATCACGTGCTCAGCGGTGAAGGAAAACATCGTGAGGAAACCCATAATCCCGAGAAATGCATTTTCGGAGGTATGTGACCTAACCTGTAGCGGGCTGGTTTTCCCTGCGCGGGTTGGAGGCTGTCGCTTCTGTAAAAAATCGGTCCTGTCAAATCTTCAGGTTAGGTAAGCGGACCCTGTGAAAAACGGGATAATGCTAGGGAGATGATGATGAGGTTCGCCGCTTATTACATCGGACTTAAAAATAGCTGGCGAGGAGTGTATATACTATACAGCTCTGCCTATCCCTTTGGGAATACAAACGAATGAATGTGTTCCTCTAGTTATTAAATAACTTGTAATGTACCCTCATTGATTTAAAAGATGTGTTGCTGTTGCAGTTTCTTGTCATTTCTTCTCCTCAGCCGTAACACCTTGCGAAATGACGTAAATTCAATAATGTTACATTGACCTTCAACAAGTTTATCCATGATAATTACGTTGAATAAATGATTCTGATTAAAACGTGATGCTATGTGACTAATAATCACTCATTGAAAGGTAAAACTTTTTTCTTTCAGGTCCTAGATTTCATTCAATTGGTTCAATAGATAGAATTTAAAAAAAAACTGGTGGTTTTTTTCTTATTTTAAAGGAAGCTTTAAGGTATAATTTTCTAGTTTCAACTAGAGTTGTGCGCTAATATCTGTTAGGTGACCATTCTGGTTTTCTAGGGGTCAAAAGGCCTTCTTTTTTTGCCGTGACTTATTGTAGATTTGCTGCAGATGGCTTTAACTAAGTACTTGGCCGGACAAATGGGGAGCGCTGAGGGCTCTCACCCGGTACAAAATTTAAGCCTCTAAAAAGACCACATTGAAGCAATTCAACTAAAAACCAATATTGCCATTTGACATTTTCGCATATAAAAGTAAGAGCGCAATGTCAACAATCAATCAATCAATAATACATTATTGCACAACAACATATACAAAGGACATAAACATACGAATAAAACATAAGCGCAATAGGCGGCCTTATTGCTAAACAGCAATTTCTGCCAGGCAACTTTAGGGTGAAAGAAGATTATTTATTGGAGCACGGGCTGGTGCAACAAACATAATATAATGATACCAACATAACAAAAAAAAAACAACAAATATCAAATACTTAGCAATATTTCTTTTAAGGTGAATTGAATCAATGTGGCTTTTTAACCCCCACTTACTCGTAATCAGAGCGAGGAAGTGGATTTTCCCATCACTTTACGGTTAAGATGTTGAGTTCATGTGTAATCTGAACTTAACGTTATTTTTACATAGGAATGTCATAATATTACAAAGTTGCGTCGTGTCGTGGCTTACCTATATTATGTTAAGAAGGTTGATGATAAAGTTATGGTTATTGTTGAATGGTTGGTTGGTGATTAAGTTATCGAGTAGTAGATAATATCCAGATGTTATTATTTATAGAAGGGAAGCTACAAGGAAAGAGAGGAAGGGGAAGAACTACGATCTTACATGGAACAGATTAAAGAAAAGGCGAACGTCGTGTCTTATAAGGAAGTGAAGGATGAAGAATTGGTCTTTGATATACAAGAATGGAGAATGCTACACCGACAAGAGCGTGGATCCTAAATTAGTGACGATTATTTATACAGGCACCTTTATTAGTAATCAGAAATCAAAATCATTTATTCAACATAGTTGAAGGTCAATGTAACATTTTTGAATTTTGAATTATGTCATTCCCCAAGGTGTTATGGCTGAGGCGAAGTAGTAATTGAGTAGAAAGTAGTAGTTGTTTATACACGATGTTAGTGACATCGTAACGGAAACTTTGAGGGATGGTTCAGACCATGATTCTGAGTAGATATCATGTAGAATTTTCCATCAAATTATTCTTTCCATCCTCCTCCAACACTACGTTTGAAAGGCTTCGAGTCTCTGCCTATCGTTCTGTATCTGTGTAAGTTTCGTAGAGGGTTCTACTCCATACGAAAGTTTTGATGCATCGTTTTCTGATTGCTTCGGCTTTGGAAGGTACCTACAACTTAAATTCTTAATACAAATAATTAAAATAATTAATTAAAATATATAATGTAATATGTAATATATATATGTTATGTATATATGTGTGTGTGTGTGTGTATTTTGACGTATTGTAGTGTAGGTTTTTAATTTGACTATGTTATATATTTTATTAACATTGTATTTATCAATAATAATTTTCATTGTTTGTTATAGTTATTTGCTATGTGTACAATAAAGAATTTTATTTTTAATAAAAAAAAACATGTAAATCTTAGTGCATGTTGATACAGCATTTCATATTTTTTATCGACAAAACTTAATTATAAAGCATAATTATAATTACTTTAATTTTTGCAATTAAAATTGTGTTTATGCTAAATAATATGAAATCGAATTAACTGTGAAATGAGTGCGTATATTATTTTTTCTACTCCTCTACTTTAATCTGGCATTTAAATAACCAAAAAGTCTAATATAAGTACATACATAATTAAACTCTTTGAAAAAGTGTACGCTCTATGGCCTATAAAAGCATTGTTTACAAAGTGTAACTGTACTATAATGTCGCCAAAAAAGCATTGTTGTTGTTTTTTTTTTTTGACCTGGAAACTGGCACCTTTACTTTGTTTGGTGCCATAGATATACTATAAAAAAAAAGTATACATTTGCCGCCATTTTCCCGCGCGTTGGAAAATAAATTGGAAAATTTTTGTGTTTCGTTTCAAAACACTAAAAAGTATAAAATAAAAAGGAAAAATGACGTCGTCGTAGAAAAAGTATTGTATGCAACGTTGTATAACTAGGTCAAAAAATGCTCGTGGCGTCTCTTATTGCGATGTTCGCCAAGGCTCACATCGCAACTCACGCCACTCGCATTTTTTGACCCTTCTTATACAACTGTTGCATAAAATACTATTATTATAGTGGAAATTTAATTAAGTTTAAATGTTTGTGGTAATTGCTGATCTTATTTGAACGGTGATAATTATACATAAGGGTCGTATGCGCTGGCGGTAAGCTTTGATCACATTAGTAACTGAGCATACATTCATACATAAACTCACGCCCGAAATCCCCAATGGAGTGGGCAGAAGCACAATTAATCAAAGACAACTTACAACCACAATTGATATGAAGTCCTAAGATGGATATGATGAACCTTATGGCGATATGGGATCAGCCTATCGCTCATAACAATTATGCATCATGTTGGAATGGGTTCTACCTTTATGTTTTTATTCGCTCCCACTCCAGCACAGAAGCCACTAATAACGGAAATCAAGTATTTAAGTCGGGCATGAAGTACAGCCACCGTGGTCTAGTGGTTTGAGACTCAGGCTCACGATCTGGAGGTCCTAGTTCGATTCCCGATGGGAACATTGTCGAAGTCACTTTGTGAGACTGAATTTTCTTTGGTAAAGTCTTTTCAAGCTTGAATTACCTGATTGTCCGAAAAAGTAAGCCGTTGGTCTCGGCTATTAGCCGTAAAATCACCTCCACCAACCAGAGCAGCGTGGAATATGCTCCATATCCCCTCCGGTTGACTGAGGGGAGGCCTGTACTCAGCAGTGGGACGTATAATGCTGTTTATGATTATAATGACTATGACTTAAGTAAGTACATTCTTTACTAAGGGAAGAAAGTGACCGGTGTCAGGGTTGTTATTGAGCCGCCACTGTCGAAATTCAGTCGTTAAATCGCCAAAGCCCCCTGACATGGCTCATGTAACGATTGCTTACTTACATCAGTAAGTAGTAGGGACCAACGGCTTAAAGTGCCTTCCGAAGCACGGATCGTCCACTTCTTGTTCTTCTTGTTGATCGTCTCACTTTTTGTTGGACAATCAGGCGATCAGCCTGTAATGTCCTCATCAAAGTAGGGATCACAAAGTGATTTTTGTGATATGTCCCCGCCGGGATTCGAACCCGGGACCTCCGGATCGTTAGCCCAACGCTCAACCACTGGACCACGGAGGTCAGCCCAGAGACTAGCCCTTTGTCAATAACCAGGCGCAAATCCTGGAAACTACGTGATATTAATTATTTATGATCCAAACATGTATTCAAACTCATAAAGTGGAATATAAATGACACTCAACTAGAAGACATGTGGTAGCTCAGAAAGGTAAGAGATAACCTCAAAAGAATTCCAAAACAACCCGTAGAATGGCTTCGAATAATATCGTATTATCTTTTATCACCTTATCCCCGGATCGAGCGTCGAGAGGAGAGCGTGGAGCTACGAAATTGGCGTTCGGGCGGTATGCGACGCAACCTGTTCCTCGGCCGGCCGTCCCGCGCCCCGCGCCCCGCCGGCCGCGTCAGTGCCTCCGCTGTTGCGCGCGCGCCCGCACGCTCCACGCATGCGCGAACTTAAACACACGTTTTTTTTTCAGTGAAATTTAAAGTTGCCAGTGTCAGAAATTTACAGTGCTTTCGGATTGCAGTGCTGTGTTTTGCTTTTGATTATTTACCGTTTTCATTTCTTTTTAATAAGTGTCAACTAAACAGTGTTTCGAATTTCGAAAACAGAAGAATTGATTATGTTTGTGAGCGAAATTGTGTTGTACTAAGGATTTTGGAGGTTCGTATTCGTAAGTCTGAATAAGTATTAAGTTAATAAAGTTGCGGTTAAGTCGTACTCGCGCGAGAGCTTCAAAGTTCAAAGCTCGAATAGGCTCGATGCCTTAGATTTCACTTATGGCGTGTGTTAATAAACTTCTATACGAACGGTACATTTAGTACGCGTATAATATAGCCTTAAACTTGAATGTTTAGCTTAGGGTGGTGCGGTGTTGTAGGGACTAGGTTCACGTGGTCAGTTGTAACTTGGATGTGAAGTGTTTACGTAGAGCCTCTTTGGCATGCCACACTGTATGGTCACAAACAGTTAAAATACCTGATATCTAGAGTTTAGAGTTAGTTAAAGCCTTTTACTTACAACAATAAATGACTAAATAAAAATATTCGTATAATAAAATAAAACAGAAAGCTTGGTGAGGCGTGGGTACTTAGTTCATCTTGCGATGGATGTATCTTTGACTACCCCAATTGAGATATAGTCGTGCGCTTATTTCATGTGTAATTATAAATAATATATTTATTGTTATTGAAGTGTAACAGTTAAATAACAAACATAATAATTTATAACACTATTTACCACCGGAGTGGTAAGCAGAGATTCAAAACTATGGAATTCGTAGGCTCATTTTAATCTACTATTCAACAGCCATCATGATTTTGTACTTTAAAAGTTCTCCTCTCATCAATCAATTCACTGTGCGTTGGTAGAGTAAAGCTTAGACCCGAGGGAAATGTGGATAAGTTCGATTTAAGTCAAGTGCTAACTATGGTAGACATAGCATTACATCACAGATGCATATTAAAGCAACACATAGCGTAGTTTATTTATTTATTTATTTATTTGGTCAACCAACGGCAAGTAGATACATGGTTACAGTTTGCAGTTAATACATATAAAAAACTAAGCAGGTGGACACAACATGCACTAATACTTTAGGTACTTAATTACAAAATTAAATTAGAGCTAGAAAAAGTAACAAATCAATGATTAAAAAGTATCTGTTATAGATAAAACAGTCTTTTTGATTCGAGGAACAGATGTGAAGAAGATAATATCTATTTTATCTGCATACAATTCGTAAGTAGTAAACAACCGAACTAACGAATAGTGTGTTGTGTAACGAATAGTATACCGACAGAGGGATTGTGTCCTCTTACATAATGGACTAATATTATGGGCGATAGGCTGATCCTTTTTCACCATAAGGTTTATCATATCCAGCTTACGACATCGTAACAACAGTGGCTGCAAGTTGTCTTTGATTACTTGTGGCTCTGCCCACCCCATTAGGGGCGTGAGTTTAAGTATCACGCTTGCATTAAAAGACACGTAGGCAGAGGTATATAGTACACACACACACTTCGCCAGCTAAGTCTTAAGTTATATGTAATAGAGGGCGAGGCTATTGACATTAACCGGGAAATCATGGTAATCACGTGATATTAATTATATCTATAAAAGTAAAATTTTCGACGTGACATGTTGTAGGTTTGCCTAAGATGCAATAACTACTAGGCCGGGAGAGTAAAACATCATAACATAACTTACACACTTACTTGTCATACACGGACCATACAAAGATAACTAAGCATCCAGTTTCTAATAACTTAAACGTAACTTAACCTAACGCACCATTATGCAAACTTTCAAACCTTTTGAATTCATGGGAGTCATGAATTACTTACTTAAACTAAACTTTTTTGAAAAAGCTCTTCATAGCTTCCATGGGGCTTTTGAGAGGCTGCGACTAAAAACTATTTAAATTTCAAAGCCCGATTCCGGTTTTCAAAATAAATTAACCATTTTCTTAAAGATTTCTTGTGAAGTGAAAAACGTTTGATGTCACTTCGAAATGCTTTTGAGACTGGGTCATGTGTTGTTAGTGTTCAATGATGATGAAGAAAATCTACGTGATGAAATTTGAATAGTAATAGAAAAGAATGCCAAGAAAAATATTCTAGAAATATCATATATTATTTTTATTTATTATTTGTTGGTCCCGATTACTACTTACTGATGTAAGTATGTAGTCGTTACACGAGTCATGTTAGGGGCCTTTGGCGGCTCAGTAACCAGTGTGGTTAGTATTCCACCTCACAACCCACACAATAAGAAGATCATATAATATATTTACTTAATATGAATGTTTAGTTAATACATATCTAGTCATGTAAACTAGTAGAATAATTGAAAAATCAGCGAATGATAAAATAACTTATTATTTAGAGAAAGCTTATGGCGGGAATTATTAGACACATAATACGCTTTGAAAGGTTTAAATGTAATAAAGTACTGAAATCATATAAGCATAGTTTTTGGTTTGAAAAGATCAAACTTAATCTTTTAGATGTTCTTTTAGTTTAGTTTAATATGTGTCTTTTAGTTTAATGTAAATAAAAATTAACTTATTTGCTCCGAGTACAGAAATACACGTATAAATTAAAAAGCCGAGTTTCTCATTATTGTTTTTAGATCTTTAATACACAAAATTTGAAGTAAAATAATAAAAATAAAACTTATGAATACAGAATATTAATAAAATTTTAGCTTGCAAACATTGCCGTAGAAAAGACATCAACGCGCGCCATCACTTTAATTTTATTTCTGTAAATACATCGAGCTTTTTTAATTCGTTTTAATAATAAATAATTTTACACAAGTGGTAGTAGTAAGATTTATAAATAAATAAAATGAGAGAATGACTCCTACAATGATGGTGTGAGCCTAGTGTAGGAGTTTATAGATCTTTTTAAGACAAAAACCATTATAACAGAAAACATCTATAATATCACAGATTTTTTTTTTGCGCATACAATACTCTTAAAATTGACAAATATATATATAACTTACCTCATTTTTTATATTTAATGAATAGACGATCAAGAATAAATTTTATTTTTAATGTACGATGTAGGGTCATATTATAACATCTATTGAAAGTGAAGTTTCTTATTATTTAATCAGTTTAAGTTAAAATTTATTTTTAATTAATTCTGATTTTGTACTTTATCTGAATTGATTGAATGTTCCACCAATGCTGGCACTGGAGCAGCGTGGTGGAGTATACTCTATATCCAGTAGTGGGACGTATATATAATATAATATGATTTTTAAATTATTGAAATGAATTGCTAAACTCACACAAAACCAACAACTAAAGAGAATGCAACTTCTAAACAAAATATATAAATATAAAAGCAAGAAATAGCTGTCTGTCTAGCAACACAGTGTTGATACGTCCTACAGCCGATGCTATCGCATTGAATGCAAAGCGAGCGAACACACAGGATAGAGCTAACTAATGTTGTTATTGTTCCCTTTCAAATGAGCATAACGGACATTTTGTTGATACATTCGAATATTCTAAACTAATATAATAATATATTACACGTAATATAATACATAATATTTAATATTGTGGATGAGAATGTTTAAATGTTTGTTTGCTGTGAGATTAGTTTTTGAAATTCAATAGTGATTTCGGATCGTAACCGCGTTAATTACTTTTTCGGATCGTAACGCGTTTTTTAATGGATAAGTAGAGTTGCAAACTTAACTATAAAGTATTTAATTATTTATAATTTTTAATGTAAAATTATTTCATTTTTCATATTAGAAATTATTTCTATTATAAAAGTATTTAATGATTCATAATTTCTAATGATCTAATATATATTTTTTGTATTACACATAATTGGTTTCGGCCTAATAAATCATAATGTTTGGTTTGCAAGTAAAATATAGGTACTTATTTTTTGATATTGTAGTTTGCAAAATGTTGTCTTTTCATAACAAAAATGACTAGTAAAATACGTATATACATAAAATGTTCGAGTATAATTCCTAGGACAGGTAGAGTAACCACAAGTCTGAACACAAAAGTTTACGTGTAATATTGTAGGTACCAAATGGCACCCCGTTGCAGTAAAGTGGTCCCTTAAAACTAAAACCTCGCAACCTAGCCAAAAACTCCAAGATTTTGTCAAAAGATCGCGCTAAAAAAAGTGAGCATAATTTAAATTTGGTATGCGCGCGGTGTGCGCTCGCTCACTATAACTCATTCGCGCGTCGCGGGCGCAACTGACGGCCAAAATTTGGAATTTTTGATCTCCGCCCGACGGCGCATGCGTCGAATACTTGACGCTAATTCGCTTAGAAACCGCCCTTTTCTCATGAGACTCTTGGGCATTTTATATATTTTTTATAATGATCATAAATAGTATTCTGTTTATTTTTGGCGCGATTTAACCTAGAAAAGATTTATAATATTTATTGTAACATAATTTAAAATAGAACTTTTATTTATGACATATTTAGATTTATATAAAACAAATATCGGTGGGACGTGGGTACTTAGTTTACCATCCGATGAATGTACCTCTGACGACCCCAATCGCGAATATAGGCGTGAACTTTTGACTTCAACTTTAGAATTCGTATGGAAATTAGTAAACCTTCTGATAACTTGTGGCTCTGCCCATCAGCGATAGAAATGATAAAAGTCTGCTTTAATATACAACTTCTATTTAGTATGTCTAAGATAAAAATCCGCGGTCTAGTGGTTAGAGCGTTAGGCTCACGATCTGGAAATCCGGGTTCGATTCCCGCTGGAAACATAGTCGGAATCACTTTGTAAGACTGTCCTTTGTTTGGTAAGGACTTTGCAGGCTTGAATCACCTGATTGTCCGAAAAAGTAAGCCGTTGGTCCCGGCTATTAGCCGTAAAAACACTTCCACCACCCCGCAGTGGAGCAGCGTGGTGGAGCACGTTCCCTACCGCCTCCGGTTGATTGAGGAAAGGCCTGTGCTCAGCAGTGGGACGTATATAGGCTGTTTTTGTAAGATAAGAATCGTGGTACAATGTAACCTGCTCAATTAAGCTTACATTAGGTATGAAAATTCCGTACAAAATCTTATATCTACAAACTACTTCACAATCCTCATTGCTATTCAATATCTATTAGACGAAACCTATCGACATTAAAAAAACACGGTCTTTCTGAAGTGGCCAGTTGTACCATTGCATTAAGGAGTCGATTAAAAAAAATACACATGCAATTAAGAGCGAGCAATGAAGCGAATGGTAATGCAGAAATGTCCTCAGTCGGCGAGTTTAAGATGTGGTTATTACGCTTAAGCCAGTCTGTTGGGTTCCGTACTTTTGAACAGTTAGATGGTTAGGTACTGTAAAGACAGGCACTAAACTTTACAAACTTCGAGGGGCTTTAACACGTTTATTTTATTATTATTATTGGGATCAAAAATGATTATCAAGTGTTAAGCGGCGAAGGAAAACATCGTGAGGAAATCCACTTTCCCGAAATGCATTTTCGGAGGTATGTGACCTAACCTGTATTGGGCTGGTTTTCCCTTCGCGGGTTGGAAGGTCAGACAGGCAGTCGCTTCTGTAAAAAACTGGACCTGTCAAATCTTCAGGTAAGGTAAGCGGACCCTGTGAAAAACGGGATAATGCTAAGGGGATGATGACATTCAATATGAAAAGAATAAGATTAAATGGTTAGAGATTAAATTGCCTTAAGGGGCCTCTACGTGTTGGCTTCGGCCCCGCGCACGTCTTCCAAAAGTCCGGAACTCCATAGGCCCGAGATATGGAAACGACATACAAATAAATAGGAATAAAATTAATTTATTGCCGGTAACAGTTTATATTTTTCTATAAGAACTAGGTAATTTTAAATATTACAAATAAAGGCAAAAGGAAATGGCTTAGCTTGTGCTGTGATGGAGCCATGATATGGCACCATCCAGCGCTGGGTTTCAGTCATTTCCTCTTCCTGGAATTAATTGTCAAAAAGGGGGAAGCTGGATAGAAACAACTTGGCTCAACTCCTTGTCAACTAACTTATCTTTCAGAATTGCAAATAACGCGCCAGTCAGGAAGACGATGTGACTCAAACAGCTCACATTATCACAGTACGGTCACGAGCATTAAGTATACACTTTGGTACCATGTCACATTAACTTTTTTGACAAATTGAACTGTAAGTCTCACTAAATGTCAAATATGTTAGTGCGCCAGAGTCCTAAAGTGGGTACATTACATTGCTCATGACTGTACCTACTACGTAAAGGAATGAGGTTGTTGGTAGAGAAGAATAATACTATATTATTTAACGAGGGAATAATGTGACTGATTGCGAACAAGGGTGTAGGCTGATTTAATACATCCAAGTCGGGAAGCGTATTACTACCTATAAAGCATTAGGTATCACTCGGGAGAAAATAACCTAACCTACACGGAAAATAGCTTACATTTTTGTATATTAGGTAAATATTTTCACATTGGAAAATCGCCCGCGATTGTCATTTATTAAGTACATTTATTGTTCTATTCTCTTTTTTTTATTTTACATATACAGCCATGCCACGCCAGCAATAGTTAACATTTAGCGAAATTGGATATAAAAACTTTTTGCGTTTTAGCATTTTTATTTTTAAATAGTTTCTATTGATATCGACAAAAATAAAATTAAAAAGAAAATACCGGCAGTTTGGTTTTTATAATTTTTTCTTACCGCATTTAACAGGGGAATATTTTTTTCTTCTCGCTTAATTATACAACAGTAATGTCGTACTTACACATTTCGAGTAGGTGTAGTGTAGTAAAAAAAATATATTTTTTTTATGTTGTATTAATTTTTTCTAATTATGTAAGTACGTATGTGTTTTATTTCTATAGTATGTATTACTTAATAGCAACGTTTTTAGTCATAATAATTATTTTCTATGTCACTTTTGGTACCTAATTTCGGTAGAAATAAGACCATCGTCTCTGAATACTTTTAGCGTATAAAAAAAACAGTAAATGTAATGAAAATGATTATTATTGATACGCTTACTTGCGTCTTAATATAACATGGTCCTTAGCTGCAGCCCTGCAACCTACGGAACTCAAAAATTCAAATCCAACTTAGGTCTACCGCAGATCTCTTCGCAAAATAACATCTTTCGCAGTAATTAGTGCATTAAAACGCGAAGCTGCCTCATTCACTGTCCATTGGTTTATTCTAATAAAACCTTCACTTTATTACCTTTAACACAACCACTATAAGAGTATTATGAACCGAGCAATGTACGCTACTTTTTTCTTCGAATATCTTCACCAACAAGATTTAAATCGCGAGATAACTTAAACTTAAAATATGTTTTGTGTTTTACATGTAAAAACGCTTATCATGTTTGTTGTGTTGAAAGAAGAAAATAAAAAGATTTGAAATACGTTTGCTGTGTCTTTGGAATGCAAAGTCGGTCACAATTTGAATAGTAATTTGAATTTGGAATGCATAACTTACGAGTGTAAAGAAACAAAAGTTTAACGTCTATTGTTTTTAAAACGAATACATTTTCGTTACATAAATTAAGCTACCAATTTTAGTTATAAGTTTAATTAAGTACGCTCTTTTGAAAAGTTTCTTGACCTGATACTTACCTTAGTTAGCTTAATGTACGTAATAGGCTGGTTTCCTACTAATCAAATCAGTTACTTTTTACTAAATGACAAAACACGAATGTAACTTAAAAACGTCAAAACACGCAATTAAGAAAATTATTATTTATTTATTTAAGTTTAGCCAACATGACACACATAACACATTCTTGTCAAAAATTTTACTTAAGTACTTATTACGAAATTATAACTAGGTATTATACTTGTAGGGTAACACGGCGCACTTATTGTCTTCAAAACATTCACGATTTGATTCTATTCTTCTTTATTTAAAATTAAATAATCGAATTCTTAATTTCAAATCTTCAAATTTCTATACCTGTCCTTTCTACCTGCTTATGTCAGACAATGCCACTTTGTTAAGCTCATTTTGTACATGTTTGCACATCAACGAAGGTGGCGGATGTGGCTTAGGAGATAATTTTTGTTATCTATAACTTTAAAAATATTAAAATGAATATATTTGAATATGGATGTAAGCGCCGGGAAATAGGCAGATGGCTATGAGGTTGGAAAGTTTAATTTAATTCATTTCTGTTAAAGTAGGTAGGTACCACAAATAGAGAATTGTAAGCAATTTAAAAATGAGACATGTTTTTTTTACATTATGAATTATACATGGCTGGTGAGGCGTGGGTGTATACATATACTATAAACCTCTGCCTACCCCATCGGGGATAGAAGCGTGACGCTATGTTATATTGTGACTAACACCTTACTGCACACACAGTACATTACAAACAAAAGATAAATAAAAGAGTAGGCGGCCTTATTGATAAGTAGTAATCTCTTCCAGGCAACCCTGGGTAACTAGTTATCTATTCGAAAATATTGTAATAGTTACGCACTCTCAAAGGTTATTGCATTGTTGTGCGCTTTCTATCAGATGTAGCGTTCAAACAGATACTCTTGCTCGCTCTAATACACCAATGCGTATTGATTAAATTAACTTCCTGTGTGCTCCACTGCAGGGCACACGCCTACCCACGTACAACCTCCACCACGCCACTCTATTGCGTATTCCTACTACGTAACAACTGGATAACGGCCTCCGCGGTCCAGTGGTTGAGCGGCTCACGATCCGGAGGCCCCGGGTTCGAACCCTTATGGGGACATATCACAAAAATCACTTTGTGATCCCTAGGTTGCTTAGGAAATTACAGGCTGATCACCTGATTGTCCAAAAGTAAGATGATCCGTGCTTCGGAAGGCCATTAAGCCATTGTTCCCGGTTACTACTTACTGATGTAAGTATGTAGTCGTTACATGAGCCATATCTTTGCATTTTCCATGACTTTGGTGGCTCAGTAATAACCCGAACACCAGGGTTGATGTGGTTGGTATTCCACCTCACAACCCACACGATAAGAGCAAGATTATGCAACACACTAATATTTAACAAAGTAAAAGTGTTAGGTAATGACAGCTACATTGCAAGTATTGACAAATACAATTATTTTTTTCAACACACTTGCTAGAAAGAAAGAAAGAAAGAAAGAAACATTTATTATTTAGGACACCACAGACACGGATTACATATATATATACATTATAATGACATCACATTAGAAGTTAACGCACACACGAAATATTTTCTATATAGAAACATGGAAAACGAACACAGAAACTTATACCTAAATTAAAATGTGACGTCATGTCGGCTTACCCATGTGTAGTGGATGGTGTCCCGTATAAAAGGTCCTCACTCAGCTTATGCCGCGGCGTGAGCCGCGACGCTGGTATTCTGTGAGGCCTGAGTACATGCTAATGTATTGCATGCGTGCTGTTTAATTACATTAGTGCTAATTCCTATACAAACCATCTAATTTTATTTTGTTATACCCGTCATTTTCTTATCCGCTGAAAAAGAAAGGGACGCGTAATCCACAAGCATACAATTTATGGAACACACGTCAACTTTAGGCTAAAATCTAAGTCAAGCGTCTAAAAATTTACAGACAGAATTAAATAGACAGCATACGTCAAACGAGATGCATACCATCGAGATACTTATTGGATTCGCCCGGGTTATTCATTCATTTATTTATTTTAAAATTAACAGTTGTCAATCAGCCGTCCCCTTCCTTTTCGGCGGATAAGAAAATGGCGGGTATAACTTAAAATAAAATTAGGAGGTGTCTGCGGGAATCGGGGCCATTGCAAGATAAAAATAATTAGTAAAATAAAACTACTTAGATATCTACTTTCGAATTACATAATGGACTAATTTACACAAGTAATAAGCTAGTGATTGCTATGGTAGTGTAACCTACCAATAAAGTAGGTACAGTCATGAGCAATGTACCCACTTTAGGACTCTGTCGTACTAACATATTTGTCATTTTTTTTATTTAAGGAAAACATACAGCTTTTATAACACATTATAAATATAACACATATATGTAGTACAATAGCCAATCAAGTTTTCACCAAAGAATAATACCTAATATTGGGTATTCAAAGAAAAACAACTCATATAATCAGAGGAAAAAAAGAAACCCGAAAATTTATGACAAGCGTTTAGTGCTCTAACGTACTGATGTTATAATTTCTTCTTAAATTACTTATCTATTTTTTTATATCGTTTTTTCTATCTATTAAGTTTTTTTTCTTCTTTTCGTAGAGGAAGCAAATTTCTGAAAGTTAAGGTGGAAAATCGTTAAATTTAGTGAGACTTACAGTTAAATTTGTCAAAAAAGTTCATGTGACATGGTACTAAAGTGTAAACATATTAATGCTCGTGATTGTACCACTATTTAACAAGGCTACCGTTGAGTGATGTGCCCGGCAGTAAAAAGACACAAGACTTATGTAATAAGAGCTTTATTGCCTAACCTTTAGGCAAACTTTAGGCAGATAAGACCAGAGTACAAGAAATTCATAATTCATTATTCATAATCATTTGTTTGCAATAAATTCAAATTCAAATTCAAAAATATCTTTATTCAGTAGGTAACATAGTTACACTTTGAATCGTCAATTTTACATAACGAACGTCTCATCCGCCTAAAACTATTAAAAATGGTATTACAGTTTGCAGATGGTCAGCATTTAACATTTAGTTTACATTTTTAGTTATTCAAATTATAACATGCAAATAGTTAAACAAAATAAAATTGATAATTTAAATGTCAATCACGTACCTTTCTAACATTAATTATGAAATAATAAAATGATTTACAATGTTATTATCCAAATTACACATCATGAAAAAAAAAAAAAAAAAGAAAAACAACGAAACGAAACATCCAACGATTCATTCGATCGTTATAATAATCAACAGTTTAAAAAGAAAAGCAGCCAGTGTCCTTACTATTAAAGAGTTTTTACAACGGGAACATTTCCACTTCGGGAATGTTCTACGGAACGGCACATCACAGCTACCTTTAGAGCCTGTCCAGATGAGGCGTTTGACGCGCGTTGTCATGCTACAGAGTACTTAGCATCGTATGGATACAGATGCACATCTCCAAGCATACAGGAATCTGTGAAGTAATCAAATTACTCTGTGGTATGAAAACGCGAGTAAATCCCGCCTTCTGAACAAGGTCTTACACTACACTAATATTATAAACGCGTAAGCGAGTTTGATTGATAGACTTTCACGACAAACTGAGCTTAGGAGGAACAGATTCGAATGTTTGTATGGAATCATTCGAATTCTTTATTCGATTTTTAATTTTGAACTATCGCGCAGAACTACACTGCTACTTAATGATATCAGCTGATGTAAACAAAGTGAGGCAAATTTAAAGCTCATGTGAAGCTTTCTTTATGTAAAAATGCTTACCTATTATAAGATTAATAACTACCTAAATGATAAAAATGTTTGGGTAATGAATGTGTTCCTCTAGTTATTAAATAACTTGTAATATATCCCCTCATTGATTTAAAAGATGCGTTCCTGTTGCAGTTTCTTGTCATTTCTTCTCCTCAGCCATAACACCTTGCGAAATGACGTAAATTATAAAATGTTACATTGACCTTCAACAAGTTTATCCATGATAATTACGTTGAATTAATGATTTTGATTTCTGATTTCTGACATGATGGTTCTCTTTCAATCGTGTGGGTTGTGAGGTGAATTACCAACCTCATCAAACCTGGTGGCAGGGTTATTATTGAGCCGCTAGAGGCCCCTGACTTCGCTCATGTAACGTGTAATATATATATAAATATATATAATATTCGGATATATATATATATATATTATAATATATAACATGAAATATAATTATGAAAAAGGTCGTTTCCAAAATTGAGACTACCGATCGAACTCTAGACCGCTCATTTCGTAGTCAAAAGTGTCAAACCATTGAACCACATGCGTAATTTTCAATAAACACCTAAATATGTTATATAGCGTTAAGTAATATTAAGTATGTAATTTAATAGCCGGCGTTCGATGACCGAAAGATTTAGATCTATGCAATTAAGATCTTTAAGATAAGACCGTTTAGTGAAAGTACTCTATATTAGACGTTCACAATGTTTCCTATGAACGTAATAAATTTTATTATACATTATTATTATGAATCATCCCGCAAAGTTTTCGTTCTTCTTCTATCGTGTGGGTTAGTGAGGTGAATTACCAACCTCATCAACCCTGGTGTCAGGGTTATTATTGAGCCGCCAAAGGCCCCTGACACGGCTCTTGTAACGACTACTTACTTACTGATGTAAGTAGCAACCGGGACCAACAGCTTAACGTGCCTTCCGAAGCACGGATCATCTTACTTTTTGGACAATCAGGTGATCAGCACAGGTGTAATGTTAGAACATTTAGTTAGTTTAGTTTGGTTAGAACCAAACTAGGGATCACAAAGTGATTTTTGTGATAATATGTCCTTACCGGGATTTGAACCCGGGACCTCCGGATCGTGAGCCCAACGTTCAACCGCTGGACTACGGAGGCCGTTTTCGTTATGATGTCATTAACACCCTGTATATATCGCACTAGAGCCGTCAATTCTCAGCTGAACCGGTTTTTTAGATTAGCTTCTTGCGTTTCTAACGGATTTTTAGATAAGCCCCTTTAATTTGCGCTTAAATAGTATAATGGCCCGGATTCCTGCAGACGCATCCTAATTTTATTTTAAGTTATACCTGTCATTTTCGTATCCGCCGAAAAGGAAAAGGACGGAGGACAATTTTTAATTTTAATAAATAACCCGAACGAATAAAATAGGCATCTCACTCATATGCAACCCGTCTGCTCAACTTAATTCTGCAGGGTCATTGGCCAATATAAAATTTTGGAAGGAATTTTTTAATTTCTGCCTAAAATTTACGTGTGTTCCATTTTATGCCTGTCGATTATCCGTCCCTTTCTTTTTTAGAGGATAAGGAAATGACAGGTATCGGCACCATTATCATAATTTTAGTCACAGACCTCTATACCTACATAGGCGGATCCAGAGGGGGTGTTTGTGCCTCATGATCATGACCCCCTCCTGGGCATTCTCTACTAGTGTTGCCGATCGATAGCGCCATATCGATAGTTTTCGATCGAACTATCGATAGTTTACCAAAAAAACGATAGTATCGATAATTAATCGATAGTATCGATACTATTGATAAGCAACGATAGCATCGATACTATCGATAGTATCGATAGTTAAAAGATGAAAAACTATCGATAGTATCGATACTATCGATGGTATCGATAGTTAAAAACAAAAAACTATCAATACTATCGATACTATCGATAGTATCGCTCTTAGATATTGAGCAAGCTATCGATACTATCGATAGTTTTGTACGATCGATAGTGACCTTAATTTCGATAGTATTGTAAAAAAAATCCTATCCACTAACTTAACAGTGTCTCTTTAAAGTTTAGAGAATTGCCTACTTCAAAACCAAACGTCCACTGCAAAAACACCCACGTAACATAAAATATATTAAATACGAGCTTTAAATGGTGTGAATTGTTCCACACAATGCTACATTCAATACTATCGAAATTAAGGGCCCTATCGATCGTATAAAACTATCGATAGTATCGATACTATCGATAGCTTGCGCAATATCGAAGAGCGATACTATCGATAGTATCGATAGTATTGATAGTTTTTCGTTTTTCAACTATCGATACTATCGATAGTATCGATACTATCGATAGTTTTTCTTCTTTTAACTATCGATACTATCGATAGTATCGATACTATCGTTGCTTATCAATAGTATCGCCAAAAAAGAGCTATCGATACTATCGATAGGCCTATCGATTGGGTAGATGATTTTGGCTGTTTACTATCGATAGTAAAACTATCGATTTTTCGGCAACACTATTCTCTACGGAGATAGGTTGTCTGCGACCTGGTGACCCCCCTTGCCATAATATCTAGATCCGCTCCTGCTTCTAAATTGCCATGTTTATTGCCCATCCGATGTATAAACCGCTTTTTTATTGTCTTTACGGTAAATCTATTATTATGAGGTAGATTAGGAAATGTAGTGAGAAATTCCGCTTTATATTTTAGTAAAACTTTGACTTCGGAAGCTTTTCGAAAGCCAAAATATTTAAATTACACTAAATACATTGTTTACAACATCACCATTACAGACTAATCACCTGGGGGGTTAAAATGGCCACATTGAAGCAATTCATCTAAGAAAGCAATATTGCTATTTGATATTTGTTTGCATTGCGCACTTACTTTTATATGTGCAAATGTCAAATTTCAAAATTGCTTTCTTAGAAGAATTGCTTCGATGTGCCCATTTTAACCCCCTTGATTGTCCGAAAGTAAGGTGATCCGTGCTTCCGAAGGCACGTTAAGCCGTTGGTCCCGGTTACTGCTTACTGACGTGAGTAATCGTTACATGAATCATGTCAGGGGTCTTTGGCGGCTCAATAATAACCCTGACATCAGGGTTGATGAGCTTGGTAGTTCACCTCACAACCCACACAATAGAAGAAGATTGTCGCCAACCACGTAAGCGCCTATTTGAAAAATCATATGAGTATGTGTAAAAACACAAAGAAGGTTAACAAAACCGCGCGCGAAATTGACGTTTTGTTAAAGGAAATATAAAAATAAATAAAATTTAAAATAAGAAAATAATGATTATTCACTATTAAGAAGGTATATAAGTACGAACTTATACTATGTTTGCATAACGTTGGAAATCACATCAAACACACACGTTTTTCTCTCGTTAAAACTGATTGAAGTCGGCTTATTTTTTACAACGATTAAAAGCTACTTTACCCGAACCATTACCGCTATAAGCGCAACAAAGTATGTGAAAATCACATTCGACAACCTCTTAACGATATCTCTAAAACCATTTACAACTTTTTCAATGTCCCCTAAACAGTTTTATCTAGATAACATTCCAGTACATAAAGTATTGCCTGTACGCAGGTTGACTAACATTTTCCACCTAATGTAGCACCTAGGACATTTTCTATGTATTATTAACGACTAGATTGATTGACTAGATAGTCCAGTGTATGTGTACGTATAAGGCCCTTTACACATGGCGACTTTTTGCATCGATACTGTCGCGATTCACTCGTGATACAGCATCGATGCAAACGCAAAACTCACTTCTAATAGTAGCGATACAACCGCAATGCAGCAGCGATACACCGTCGCGACTGTATCGCGAACGCTCCTTCCTTCCCAATCCCAATTAATTACATACATACATAAACTCACGCCTATTTCCCACCGGGGTAAGCAGAGACTATAGAATTCCATTTGCTTCGATCCTGACACACTTCTCTTGCTTCCTCCACATTCATTAATCGCTTCATACATGCACGCCGGTTCAGAGTAGATCGTATTAAACCTTTTCTAAGGACATCTCCAATTTGGTCATCGTAAGTCCTTCTCGGTCTTCCTCTGCCAGCCCTACCATCAACTTTTGCTTTATATACCGCTTTTGCAATTCTATTATCCTTCATCCGCTCTACGTGTCCAAACCAACCTAACATTCCCTTCCCAATCTTAGTCACTATATCGTCTTTTACACCACATCTCTGTCTTATCACACTGTTTCTCACTCTATCACTCAACTTCACACCGCAGATGCAATCCCAATTAATTAATTTAATATAAAATGTTACTATGCTAACACCGCGTCTTATTCTAGCTTATTTAGCGCTTATCGCTATCGGCCATCTAGAGTCGATTATTTTTTTTTAAATATAATCGTCTCAGATGACGCCCTGAGCCAAGGTTCGCACAACTGAGCACCCTCAGGGTTGTTTCAAAATTTAAACCGACTGAAAGCAGGCATTAGTGAATTTATGCGACTAAACTACGATAAATTACGTCAAAACAAGAAACACCGCGTCTGTATTGATGTAAACGCGACATAGTATCGACGCTGCATCGTAGGTGCGCTTCTGTCGAACACGCGGTTGCGTCGCTGTAAAAAGTAGCAGTGTGTAAAAGCCCTATGCAGTATAAAAAGTGGAGCCGATATATAAATATTGAAAGACGTAGGATTGGATATACAGGGGGTTCGACTTAATTACTTACTTGTGTAAATGTTGAAGCCTTCTGTTGATTTATTAACGCTAGATGATGATGTTCGCAGAATTTAATAACACATAACTTAAGCTTAAGGTTATATATCCCATCATAAGTTGAACTAAGTACCCACACTTCACCGATCTTTCTGTTAGACCTACGTGATGGGTCTATGAGGGTAAAAGCTTGGATGAAACGTGCCGGAGTATTTTAACTACATAAGTAACATAAACTGCCTATATACGTCCCACTGCTGGGCACAGGCCTCCCCTCAATCAACCGGAGGGGGTATGGAGCATACTCCACCACGCTGCACCAATGCGGGTTGGTGGAGGTGTTTTTACGGCTAATAGCCGGGACCAACGGCTTAACGTGCCCTCTGAAGCACGGAATCATCTTACTTACGGACAATCAGGTGATTCAAGCCCGAAAATGTAAGTCCTTACCAAACAAAGGACAGTCTCACAAAGTGATTTCGACAATGTCCCCATCGGGAATCGAACCCGGACCTCCAGATACTAGACGACTGAGGCTGTCGCTACATAAGTACTACATAAGTACTTAGGTATATTTCTTTGCTGAACTAAGGTTACAGTGCACGGTACAAATTATTAGTTAGCTAAGAAATTCCGAGCAACAACAGATTATTTACTAAAAGGAATCTTAACAAAAGACCTTCTGGCATTGTCCTCCGGGCGTTTTGCCAGATTGCAGTGTTTAACTATCTATTGTGCTGGCGTGAAGTAAATAACTTATACATATACGTCCTGCTAGCCTAGTACCAGTACATACGTATAGTACGTCTTATATAATTATAGTGTGTTCTGTACGTCTGTCTCTCATTCACTCTTTATTTTATTTTCATTAAGTATTATATTATCCTTAATCTAAATACATGGTTGAATGATGCCGTTAAACCACAGACTTGCTTGAATAGTATAGCTTGGTAAAGTATGTGATGGACGGGAAGTAGTTTCTGCCTAATAGCATGTTTATATTTTATACACTTTATGTAATGATTATATTCGTGATTGCTAACAATATCTTACATTGTTGCAGGAGTGACAATGTGTGAGCGGTGACCTCTGGCCGCGCGATGTTGCGCGCGATCCTCGCGGTGTGCGCGGCGTGCGTCGCGTGCGCAGCGTCCGAGCACGTGCGCGAGTTCACGGTGCGCGAGAACGCCCGCGCCGGGACCCTCGTCGGGCACCTCGGCGACGAGCTCCCCGACGCCGCCCCGCCATACACCATCGTCCCAGTACCCGGCAGCGCCGTCAACGATGACCTTAAAATAGACCCTCACACTGGAGAAATAAGAACTAAGTTACCCCTCGATAGAGAAAACAGAGACCACTACGCCCTTGTCGCCATCCCCGCCTCAGGAGACAACATAAGAGTTGTAGTTAAAGTCTCAGATGAGAATGACAACGCTCCCACATTCCCTACACCGGTTATGAATGTAGAATTCTCCGAAAATACTCCTAGAGATGTAAAGAGAAAGCTCAATCCTGCAAAAGACCAGGATTTAGGTGTGTTCAACACGCAGAGGTACAATATTGTATCAGGAAATACGGATAACGCGTTCAGATTGTCATCCCACAGAGAGCGTGATGGAGTTTTGTATTTAGATCTTCAAATCAATGGATTCCTTGATAGAGAGACTACAGATCATTATGAGTTAGTTATAGAAGCGTTAGATGGCGGTACTCCGCCTTTAAGAGGTACAATGACTGTAAATATTACTATATTAGATGTAAATGATAATCCACCGGTGTTTGCCGAAAGTATATATTTAGCGATGATTCCCGAAAATGCGACAGTGGGAACGCCTGTCTTAAAAGTGTCTGCAACAGATTCAGATTCTGGTGAAAACGGGCTGATCGAATACTCGATAAATAGACGACAGAGCGACAAAGAGAACATGTTCAAAATTGACCCTGAAACAGGGGATATAACTGTGAACAAGGCTCTGGATTTCGAAACGAAAGACTTGCACGAGTTGGTTGTAGTGGCTAGGGACAAAGGAGCTCAGCCCTTGGAGACTACAGCGTTTGTTTCTATTAGAGTCACAGACGTGAATGACAACCAACCGACGATAGACGTTATTTTCCTAAGCGATGATGCTACGCCAAAGATATCCGAATCGGCACAGCTAGACGAATTCGTGGCCAGGATATCGGTCCACGACCCTGACTCCAAAACGGAATACTCTAACGTCAACGTCACTCTAAGCGGTGGAGATGGACATTTCGATTTGCGAACTCATGATAACATTACGTATTTAGTAGTCGTAGCTTTGCCGTTGGATAGGGAATCTCAGTCCAGTTATACTTTGAACGTAGTAGCTACGGATAAAGGTTCTCCTCCACTGCACGCGTCTAGGATCATCAGATTGAGAGTGACTGATGTGAATGATAACGCGCCGGTGTTTGTGGAGTCGGAGTATAAAGCGAGCGTGCCTGAGGCTGCAGCGCCTGGTACTCCTGTGGTGCAAGTGTCGGCAGCTGATGCTGATGAGGGGGAGAATGCGGAGATTAGATACTCGTTGTTGCCGACTCCACAGTCGGATTGGTTCGCGATAGACGAGAGGTCTGGGCTGGTGACGACGAAAGCGCGGGTTGATTGTGAGACGAACCCGATGCCGCGGCTGACGGTGGTGGCGCGCGACCGGGGAAACCCGCCGCTGTCCTCGACGGTCAGTCTGGTGGTGACCGTGCTGGATGTTAACGACAACGAGCCGATCTTCGACCAGTCCTTCTACAACGTCACCGTGGCGGAGAATGAGGCGGTCGGCAGCTGTATTTTAAAGGTGAGTTTTTAATCGTTTTCAAATTTATTATGTATTCAATTCAATTCTTTTCAAAACACTTTCTTGCACATAAACACAACATAGCGGATAATTACAAAATGAAATAGGCGGCCTTATTGCCAAGCAGCAATTTATTTATATAAAGTTTTAGTTTGAACTTAAAGATTAGTCATGTTGAGTAATCTAAGTTTGATTTTATGTAACGGTCATATTACAATAGTGAACATTTATTGATTAGTCTAAAGTACTAACAAAATTTTATACTTAATAAGTTCTTAAAGCAAATGAGGATTAAAATGTCTCGACATCTGAAAACGTGAAGGTTCATGTATACATAAATCTTATCTTAACCATCCAGTAACATCTCACTGTTGGGCAAAGCGTTTTAACATACTTGGTCTCTATCGCTCATACGTTAGGCTGTTAGGTTGTCACACATGTAGCTACTTCAATAATAACGTTAATTTATAGATTATCCCTGGCATTATCATAACCTAACCTGAAGATTTGACAGGTCCGGTTTTTTTTTCCAAAAGCCACTGTGGGTTTCCTTCCGATGTTTTCCTTCACCGCTGAGCACGTGATGATCATTTATGATCCAAACATGAATTCAAAAACAAATTCGACAATTATCGGATTAGGCCTGTGCTGGATTCGAACCTGCGACCTCAAAATGAGTGGCAAGTGTTCTACTAACTGCGCGACCATGGCTTGGCAAGGTTAATTTATAAATTATAGGTCGTAATTACAATGTAATCTCCTTTAATAATTAAAATCTTCGCTGTTTCCCACATTAAATTATCACATACTTAATAAATTTTGCCTCATCCGCAAACATTAGACTTGATTCAGACAGAACCACTTGCTATATATCATAGGATTGCAATAAAAACATCAGTTTCCTGGAAAGCACGCAATAAATCAGTTATGGGTACGATTTAACGAGTGAAAGTGTAATTTCACTCGACGCTACCAGTACGAGTAACGCCGGCAAATTTACAATTTTGATTAAATTATGACCTCTAAGATTACGCTCATAGCTCTGCAAACGTCAGTGAAATGACAGGGAAGGGATGTTTTTATTCTAAAATGCAGCTTACGATACCTTATACGAGCAAACACCTCCCATTGTGTGAATCGTGATTTATTGGCATTGTGTTTGATTGGAACATTTTCTAGGTTCTGGTATGTCGTTCTTATATTGCCTGCGTATTGGGTACTGTAAAAATATTAACTTGTTTTTTTTTTCTATTTAATTTATTTATGAATTTTAATAGAGAAAAATGTACTTACTTAATAATAAGTGCGATATTTTGTCACGTTTTTCTATGACGTCACAGGTTGCGTTTTCATACAAATTTCATAGTAATTTCGTGTTTTGACGTTTAGTAAAAAGTAACTGTTTTGACTACATAGTTGGAAACTAGCCTATTCTGATATAATGTCAAGTATAATGTCACTTCAAGTATTTAGAAAAAGTAATTGGGGTGACATTGGCAGTAATGGATGTCTCTATGACGACCGGATGCCATACAATCATAAAGTTGAAGTTAAAGTAATTGGGAACTATGGAAACACGAACTTTTATAGTTGTAGTAAGTACTTAGTTTTGCAAGCCAGTGTATTATGATCGAAGCGCACGACGTAAAATACTTGAAGTAAAACAAGCATACAGGCACGATAACCAATTAGTCATTCGAGACAGATCAATTTCGCTTATCGCGCGGCCGCTGACGAATTTGTTAAAAAGGCCCAATTTTCATTAACTCTTATCGGACCAATCCTGCCCATAACTTAGTCCAGTTAATTTCTTTTAATATATTCCTGCGATATTGAAGCATAGTCATGAGCGCGCGCGCATAAATCTATCTTGCGGAGTGATGCCAGTTTGGGCGTGTGGTGAGCGCATCGCAAATTGCGATCTAAATTGAAAATTAAACAGTCGCCTGCGCAGCGCTGCCCCGCGGCACACACACCAATAAGCTTTTGGCGGCTATAAACCACTGCCCGTTCGGACGTGGTACTATTTCCAAACAGGGCGCCTTTACCTATGCTATACAATACAATATATAATAATATATTTCTCCTGCGCATAGACAATGCCAATCGACACTATACTCGCATACGCAGAATGTTAGCATTATGATCGCTCGTCCCTGATACACATACAAAGTTTTTGATAATCAACTATTTAGTTGCGTAAAACGATTCATGTGAGTTTTTTGACCTATACCTGAAGTGTTGAAAGCAATGACGTAATTGTTGGATTTGATTATATTGTCAGGGTTGAAGCTAATTGAATTTCATAGGCTCTGCTTATCCCGATGGGAAATAAGCGTAGGATTTTTTGGTATAAATAAAATAAAAATAAATTTATTTTTCTCCAGTATTTTACAATAACAAAATTGTGGACCGTCCAGTAATTAATTTGATATGCTCGTGTTGGGAGTGACTACGCTATACTTACCACGGTATACTTCGTTAGTTTTCATACATACATACATACATAAACTCACGCCTCTTTCCCACCGGGGTAAGCAGAGACTATAGAATTCCATTTGCTTCGATCCTGACGCACTTCTCTTGATTCCTCCACATTCATCAATCGCTTCATACACGCCTTTTGCATTTTGTCTATTTTGTGTTTTCGGCAAAGCCTTGAGCTAAAGTGCCTTCAATGGAACAGGATAAGTATAAATATCAAACAATCGAAAGAGACAGAATAAATGTGAGTAGGTAAACAAACCACATAAAGTATAATAACAGCTTATTGTTGATAATGCTAAAGTCGTGATATCGCGACAATTGCTTCAATCTAACGCATTGAATGTTAGGAACTATCAAACTTGGTACAACAAATGATTTCAGTGGAAACACATAACACACGCTCACGACTATATCCCAAATGGGGTAGACAGAGTTCATCCATCGCAAGATGAACTGTATGCTAGCTATTTTAGCAATAAAATAACATTTTAAAGTAAAATTAACAGAATGTCCCGTATGTTTAAAATAATAAAGGCCACTAGTTATAGTATTACATCATCATCATGAATTTAAGAGCCACGCTCTTGTCGGTGCAGCATTTTCCATGCTACTTTCTAGGGAAAAATAGGGCAGTGGTTTCCCTCTTGCCATCCGCCCCGCAGTACTCTGTCTGACTCAAGTGGGATGGCGCCCAGAGTCTATTATACAGCTAGGACTCCTGTCCTCCGCCTCTGAATAGTACTGACAGTTACTGCTGCCCTCTGTCAAGTTCCAGGTTACAGTCCCTGTGATAGCATTACATATAAATAAAATTACATTTGAACTTAGTACAATATTCACTATAGCGTAATGACAGGTTCGTGTTTCCTAATTGACTTAACCAGGACTCGAATTCGGAAGCTCCGTCTAGAGTTCTTACTGAACACAGTTGACGTTATGAAATATGACTAGAAATTACAATAACATAACATAAACCCGACTATATCCTATATGGGATAGGCGGAGGTACATACGTCCATCGCGAGATGTACTAAGTACGCACACCACACTTTCTGTTGGGCCAACGTGATAGGTACCTAGTGAATAACAACAAATGTATTTTGTAGCTGATAAAATATCTAATAGCACCTATATTCGAATGGAAATCGCGTATCTATCTCAATCCCTCTCTAACATTCATGAGTTCATAACACGCTAATATATAATAATGTATACCCATCACATCTATTATAACCTTCACCAAAACGGATTTTAATTTAGCCGCAGCCACGAAGATGTAAAGGTGCTCCCACACTGAGCATTCACGGAAAGATAGTGTGTTAATTTTTTTTTATTTGAATGCTGTTTATTTGGTAGTTTAGCGATCACTCCTTGTTACCTTTGTGAAAACTTAATAAAAGTGTACAAGTGTATATATATATTCAATTGATTATTTAACTGTAGCATAAAACTGAATCTAAGTAAAGACTTTAAAAATATTTTCACATCACTAATTTAAGAGCCACGCTCTTGTCGATGTAGCATTCTCCATGCTACTTTTTAGGGACAAATAAGGTAGTGGTTTCCCCTTGCCATCCGCCCAAAAAAAAAAAAAACAACAAAAATATAAAAAAAATATGCAACAATATTTTAGTCATCCTATATTGAAAGTAAAAGAATAGTATAATAATGTACATAGGCATAAAATAAAAAAAAATAAAACATTCATGACAAACAGGTAGCAAATAGGTTTTATTTCACATTCTATGCGTTGCATTCAAAGAGGTTTGTTCACGCCTATGTGGTAGCACCTTAACTCGACCAGCGCTCTCACGTAGCGACCCACTCTGTATTTCTCTACCCACTCTCTAACTATTAGTGCACGCTCTACATATGAAACAATACGCATAAAATTGACGGTTCATACACGAAGTAGCAATTTAGGTTATTACGACCGGAGAGTGGTGTTAGTCGAGGCAATTTTGGCAAGGTCCAAGCGTTTGATTAGTGAGAGGCCACACGATTCGGTGCCCGTTGCGATGTCGTTCTATGTATAAATCACAACGACATGCCACACTATGACTCTAGCGATAGAGGCGGCCAATCAGCTGGCGACAACAAATACTTCAAGTTCCCGATACTCCGCCAGCGTGGTCAATGATTTTTCTCATTCAGCGCTCACCTCACATTTTTTTTATTCACAAGATAGAAGAAGAAGGCAAGGAAAATATTTCATATAGACAGTCTGAGATATTGAGATTTCATATACAGAACGACTCTATTATTTCACATAATATCAATCGAGGTAGTTAGAGGTACAATCAAAGAGCAAAAGTTCAGTCCCTGAGCCCAGCGAATTATTTGTAAACACTGGTGAAATTATGAACAATAAAATTAGTTGTCATAATCATAAAATTTATGTTTTTGTAGGTGTTTTTGGTCGAAAAGCAAGCCGGTGTACCACAGGACCATTTTGACTATATTATTACTTCTATATTATTTCAAAGAGACCCTTGTATTCGCATAATGTTGTTTGTCCTATTTTAATTAGGCATAACTGGTTAGGCATATTTTTTTTAGGCATATTTTTTTTTTGTAGTTTTGTTTTGGCATAATGGGCCACCCCTAGACCGTCAACATGTTTATTTAAATAGGTATAAAATGCTTAAAGTGTTTATGCATTATTATATTATGTGTAAATAGTTATGCCTAATGCCTTTTATGCGTAACGATTATTAGGAATAGTAAATATATGCCATGCAAATTTAAGACATAAAATTTTATGCAACAAAATAGGGAACCTATCTTAAATACCTAATAATCAGAATCAGAATCAGAATCATTTATTCAACGTAATTATCATGGATAAACTTGTTGAAGGTCAATGTAACATTTTGAATTTACGTCATTTCGCAAGGTGTTATGGCTGAGGAGAAGAAATGACAAGAAACTGCAACAGCAACACATCTTTTAAATCAATGAGGGTACATTACAAGTTATTTAATAACTAGAGGAACACATTCAATACCAGACATTTTTATCATTTAGGTAATCATTAATCTTATAATAGGCTTTTTTACATAAAGTAAGCTTCACGTGAGCTTTAAATTTGTTCTCTGACAAATTTAAAATATTATCTGGTATTTTATTGTAAAAACGTATACATAACCCCAAAAAAGATGAATTTAATTTACTTAATCTAGAATTTTGAACAACAATTTTATTTTTATTCCTTGTATTGTAAGTATGCCTTTCACAGTTTCTCGGAAGGAGAGACACATTTTTACGCACATACATAATGTTTTCATAAATATATTGACTTGCGACCGTCAGTATATTTATTTCTTTAAACAGCTCCCTTAAAGAGTCCCGACAACGCAGATTATAAATAGCTAGAATACTTTGTAATATCAGTAGCGTATTCAATAAACTATTCTAGAATTCTCTACTGGACAGAAAATAAAATCAACAACATATATTGTGATCTACTTATCTATATCGTTTTACCAAGTAGATAGGACCCTTACCCTTATATCGATGCAACTTTTTCACTTACAATATAAATGTTAAAATATTCAAGTATGTCTGTTAGTACGTGGACATGAATAAACTTAGTAATTAAAGGCTTCAAACTGGCAACACTTGTCTCTTTTCTATGGGAGGAATGACAACGATTTTTACCCGACTGCGGCGAGCAAAAAGGAGGGTTATAGCTGTTATTGTAACGAGATCCAGATGCCATTTTTATGTATTTAAAGGCTTTTTATAAAGAATGAAATCTCATTTCAAGAACTTGTTGAAAAATACGTTTTGGTAAGGGATATTTAGGGTTATTATTGTCTTTGTGATCCCTAGTTTGGTTAGGACATTACTGGCTCATCACCAGATTTACCAAAAGTAAGATGATCCGTGCTTCGGAAGGCACGTTAAGCCGTTGGTCCCAGTTATTACTTACTTAAGCGCAAGAAAGAGTTTTTGTATTGTCTTGTATTGTACCAGCTTACTGATGTAAGTATGTAGTCGTTACATAAGTCATGACAGGGGCCTATGGTGGCTCAATAATAACCCTGACACGAGCGTTGATGGGGTTGGTAATCCACCTCACAACCCACACGATAGAAGAAGAGAATTGTCTTGACATACTTAGGTATTGTAGATTTGACTATTTGATCGGACAAATGTCGCGACAGCAGTTAATTGACTGTTGAAAGTATTTTCAGCACACTCTACTTTTTTGACGGGAATTATTTTTTGATATACGTTAGCCTTGGATAGCATAAATAACTACTAGGCCGGACAAACGGTGAGCGCTGAGCGCAGATACAAAACTAACATTGGCAAATGGCAATAATTAGAATTACCTTTCAGAAGCACGTAACAGACATTGCTACTATCTTAGCCATTTATACGTTTCTACTTTATCTGTGCTTAAACTAAGACCACAGATTAAAATAATAGTTACTCTTACATAGATCCTGCGCTTCCGCACTCTAGCTATGTCTTGAGTACGTGACTGCAGCTGCTCTATAATTAGAGACATATAAAAATATACCTATATGTCTTGGTACTATCTTTAGTCGACTACAACGGTCATATTTCGATCTTACTTCTTTATTTAAAAAGAAATAGAATCTTAGTACAATGTGGAGCCAGATATTAAAACTAAATGTTAGTCATCATCTCGCTAGCATTATCCGTTCTTCACAGGGTCCGCTTACCTAACCTGAAGATTTGACAGGTCAGGTTTTTTACAGAAGCGACTGCCTGGCTGTCCTCCATATTTTGACAGATCTAACTAGTACCGCGCATTGAAGCTAATGTAAAACATAATCTTTATTGAAATATATAACCCTGACACCAGGGTTGATGAGGTTGGTAATTCATCTCACAACCCACACGATAGAAGAAGATTAAAATATAAACACTAATTGTACTGAACTAGACTATCTGTATATATACTTGATTGCCACCTGCTGTTCCGTTTATTATTTACATAATATCGAATTATGTATTTAAATACGGTTTTAAATATACTGTTTATGTTAATGTTACTCATAATGAAAACAAAATGAACCCATTTAGATACCTAATAGGTACCTACGTAGTTTACAAAATGGGTTATTCTCAGCCCTAAGTTAAGTACTTAACTTACCAACCTATTTTATATTTATTTTTAACGCTGCCATACGCCAAGGTATTTCAAATCCCATTTATATGGTATACAAAAAAAGGTTTTTTATAGTTGTAGATTTGCCGTAGCGACACATGTCTAATATCTTTCAGTAGCGGGACTAGCGAGCATCTTCAATAACCTGATAAGCTGCCATTTTGGATTCCGCGTAACCATGGCAACGCCGTGCGTGTAGGCGATTGGCGCGAAAGTGCCACAAATCGATCTTCATTTTCAATCAACGTTCTTAGATACGCCTATATAGGAAATGAAATTTGGTGTCTTTTATTTGATTCGTGACACTTTCCGAGGTATAGGTACTTACATTACATTTTCTTAGAAACACTATACTTTGTTAAAACTGGCTGAAAAATCTTAAAGAGAAGAATTAGTAAACACAGATTGTGAAAATTGAATTATAGTTTCGCATCTTTCTGTAACTATTCTTTATAAAAAATAATAAACTCCGTTACTTAAACATTTTATACATCCTACATTATGAAACGTAGGATTCCTATCATAATAATTTATGCTAATATGCCATGTTGGTCTATTAAAGTGAAATAAAAGATAATATTGGAATAAAAATAAAAAAGCTTGAGAACTACCAGACAGTCTAATTGTAATAAGGAAGTTAAAAGCGTTTACACTGTAAAAGCTTGCCTTTGTAATAAAAATATTACAGTTTACGATCTCTAATGTGAGGTAACTGGACGTATAACGTAACATTGTAGGGTATGTAAGGGACGATAAGGGAGACTTTATAGAGAAGTGCAATTAAAAATAAATAAATTAAGTACTTACCTTGACATGAGTCATGAAAAAGCTTAAACTCCGGGTTTCATGTTTAACTACGGTTTAAAACCTCGTATTAAAGTCGTAGTTAAACATGAAATGACGGAGTTTTTAAGCTTTAGTGACTAAAATCAGTTTTTATGCAAAACGGAGATGTTATGCATGCAGGTATAGCTATGTAGGTACTTTAACGACGTGACCTACCGACTATAAGGGCCCCATCACTTCCACTACCACCATTGGTAGCGGCACGCTATGATGGCCGTTTTGACATAAGACAATAGTGATGTAAAATGTCGTTTTATTTGTCGAAAAAATATTATAATTAAAAGAGACTAGCATATTTAAGTTTTTGGATTTAGGACCAGTATTGCTAGTAGTGGATACCTACTGATTAAAGTCATACGGATTCGATAAATTTTATGACTGACTATACGTCACTATTGACAATAAAGAACGTACAACTATTTACTCCTTAAATACGTTATATTTTTACTTTTTAAATTAGTGGCATCAAGAAAAAGAAAAACATTAATCCAATTCACAGTAGGTAGGTAAACCGTTCAACCTGTGTTCCGTTCCACTCAACGTTTCATATTAACACACGAACAGTAATTTGCTATCCAATCTCCTTTCAACGCTAACCCTCGATCACGTCCAAGGTATCTATTACTCTTTAATAAATTGGACCAGGAAAAACCTAAACAGCCACTAAACACCCGAGGACAAGTTTTCTTATGGCGGATAGTCACGCGATTGCTAATGATGTAAGAACGAATTTATGAGGCCGACCAAGCAAACTTGGCTTTCACATTAATTTTAGAAAAAATATAATGGTTCTATTTTGTATTAATGCTCGATTGAGAGCGAATAAGCATGTTCAGTTGCTTATCTTTCTGGCAATGTATAAACCGATAGAGGGACTATTTATTTACCTAAACCTGTTACCATAAGATCCATCATATCCATCATAAGAGTTCGTATCAATACGTTTGTAAGGTTGTTTTCTGATTAGTGGTAGCTCTACCTACCTCAATGTGTTTATATAAATGTACTAAAAAATAAACATGCGTATCTAGTATCTACTATTTTAATCTATGGTAATACAATCTATTTGGTCGTTTTGTTTCTTGTTTGGAAGATGGAATTTGAAATTCGAACTCTTTGGCCGATTCGCGCGCTCTCTTATTTTAAACGATTATTTTTAATTGGGGCATTGACTTTTGAAGGCCATTGCTTCTTCCTTTTTTTACTAATCGATTCATTTTGTATTGGTTGTTCTGTAAACCGGATTTTACTTATTAGTATGTGAAATAATAATTAGATTTTTTTTAAACGATACCTAACGTAGCTAGTTAATTTACTAAGTAATTTAAAGTATTTTTGACAGTAGCTGCTAGTGTTGCTGAAAAATCGAATATGGATTTTTCAACATATTTCGTTTATCATTCGGGGCTTAGAAAATGAACGATTATTAATCGATATGCAGTCGATTGTCTTTGATTACTTTTGGCTCTATCCATCCTATTAGGTATTACGACCGTGAGTTTATGTATGTAATTTTTAACGGAATTTTTCACTGTTTTTCTGCCTTACGAGAAAACACAGTTTTTCTTAGTTAATATTCGTTACACAACGGGCAATTACCGAAGATAATTTCGATTTCATTTTATTCACTTTTCAAATCATAACCGTGAAATGATGTGCAGCAGAAAAGTATTGCACGCGAAACGCGTTATAACACATTATAACGTTATGCAACAGTTATTAAGGCGAAAACACGTTACGATTCTGAGGAAAAACTTTTTACACGCACGATTAAGAACTCGTGATCATTAGATGTAATTTATTCGATTTTTTAAGCTACTTTTCTTTATTTCCCACGCAAAATGTTCACGTAAGTAATTTTCTTTTTTTTTTTTTTTAAATAGGTGTGTTCTTTTTGAACGAAATAGGAAGCTACATTAGTTACCGCTTTCTGAACTCAGCACTCGGATAGAGTTTCCTAATCATTAATAATTTATGAATTCTAATGGATTATAATCAATGAATATTAGGTTAGGTTAGTGTGTACTATATACAGTTACAGTAGAATTTATATTAATAATTCACAACAAGTAGCAAACTGGTCAGTATTGATAACTTAACGTGATAAATACTTAACAAGTTTTTAAGATCATAATACATAATGAGTACAGGGACAAATGTCACATCACTAATTTAAGAGCCACGCGTTTGTCGCATTCGTTCGCATTCTCCATGCTTTTATTTTAGGGAAAAATAGGGCAGTGGTTTCCCTCTTGCCTTCCACCCCGCAGTGTTCTGCCACAAATAAAACAAATGTATAAATAAATAAATAATATTATTATTTAAGTAAATGATTTTTGTTGTTATACCACTTCGTCGTGTCTTATAGGGAAGTCAAGTAATTGGCCTTTGATAGACTGGATTGGAAAATGCTACACCGACAAGAGCGTGGCTCTTAAATTGAAGATGATGACCACTAATCCGTTCTTAGAAAAAACTCACAAAGAAAAAATGAAAATCGAAAAAACTCGACCCGTTCTTTCGTCTGAGACAATTTTTCTTTTCAGTTTTAATTTTCTTTTTGTGAATTTTACCATTTACCTACTCTAGTGAAGTGTATTCTATACTCGCTTACTCGGTTTCAAACTGTTTGTAAATACTACTATATTGGCTATAGACCTTCCGTCTTCGAAGTAGGTACCTACATAGTTCATCATGCGATGACTGTACTTTTGACTACCCCAATTATTATTGGGAGTATGTTTATTGTTTATTAATAACATAATATATTTTAATAATGTTAAGATGTTTTAAGTACCCACTCCATCTTAAGTAGATAGATACGTCACTCGGGAAGTTCCTTTTTTACTTACATTCAATGTAAAATATCGCAATTTCCATAAAGTATACAATGTTACGATCACATTATGACAAATACAACTTTTTTAACATCTCAATACAATGTTGCGAGACATTACTCGTCTCTACAAAATATAATAATAAATAAAAAAATAAAATAAACGGAAGAAATTAAAGTTGCAGTCAATATCGGGTCTGTCTGTGCATTGTAATTATCTCTGACCTTCTCTACCTACACGGTATTGCAAGAAGTAGGTAATAATTAATACGAGAGAATTAGGTTACTTTCTTTTTTGTCATTTTCGTGTTTTAAAGGGACGAAGTATCAAAATTTCTGCGTAAATTTGCTTGTTCCTTTTTTAAATTTCTTTTTCTATTTTTGTAGGGTTTTTGGCCTGGTTGCATAGACCTTTAGGCCTTTCTTTTTCAATAATAAATATCAAGGTTTTAATTTCATTTCTGTTTCTACTATTTTTTTTGGTTGGCTAAAGATCAATATTTTTTTAGAACCTACATGAATGTAACTGTCTTTTGTTTGAGCCAGGCAGTATATTCAGGGCTTCCAGTGTCAAGTATAAACTAAGTACATCAGATGTAAGTACAGTTTTAATGTGACATCATTATTTAAAGGGGCATATATTCCATCTGTGTTGCCATGTCTTGCACCCAACCTCCCGCCGCTTGCAATTTTTTACGACCCACCTTCGATAGTGTTGTAATTAAACAAAATGTCTGCCTATGAATATTCGCATTACTTAGCGTTAATAAAAGACTAAAGCCCTTTTATTACAGCCTTTAAGCCCAGTTTATTGGCGAGAATGATTCACTGTCCATTCGGCCTTTTTGGATTATGATAAAGTACTAAAAGTAACTTTATAAATTTATTACGTAGTGAGCAATCTGTGAAATAGTGTTTATGAAGCTTGATTTAATTAAGTTTTTTATTGCAAGCTTGGAACAAAGGAATTTAAGCTCATAAAGGTTGCGTTTTAATCCAATAAAATAATTATAAAAAAAATGTCTTAAAAGTTGACTTTTTATACTTATTGTTTGTGTGGTGGCGACTTTGTTGCCTGGAAATGTCTTGTGGTTAAACTAGTTGACCGCGGAACCCTAATAAAAAGGGCAGTTTTGTTATGCTATAAACATCGGAAGCCATGTGTTTACATTAAGAAGTATTATCATGCTATGCACTTACATAGCGTTATGGGTTGAAAAGTGGTTTTTAATAAGTGGGAAACATTAATATATTCTGAATTTAAATTGTACAAGTTTTTTTCTTCTTAAATGACAAATATGGCTGCAAGATGACAACGTAAAAATGTTTGACATGTCGGGAATTCTTTAAGAAAATAAAGATTCAAAGGAGATCATCGGCTCTCCATACTTTGGCCGGCCCAAATATGAAAGTGCCGGCCAGAGAAAAAAAATGTATCGAACCTTTCAAGTAGATTGCTCTGAACATTTTTTACTATGACACCAAACGTGTATGACCATTAGTTTGACTTTAATTGGATTTTAAAAATCTCGATTTTTCATACATTTTGTAAAAAAAAATATTATGTTCGTTGGGAAAAAGAATTATACAGGTGTATTACAAAGAACCGTTAGAACATTTATTAGTATGGCGCCAAACTTCTATGACCATTATTTTGACATTTATTGGACTTTCCGTTTTGGTTAATATGTTAAAATGCCGGTCATCGAAAAAAATACGTCAAATCTGTCTAATAGTTGCTTCTCAATATTTTTTAATATGACACCAAACATCTATGACCATTATTTTGACTTTTATTGGAATTTAAGTTTTAGTTCAAATGTGAAAAGTGCCGACCAGCAAAAATACCATGTTAAGAGTATCGAGTAGATGTCTGTTAACATTTTTTTATATAGCGCCAAACGTGCATGACCATTAGTTTGCCTTTTATTGCATTTTAAAAATCTTGATTTCTTATTTATTTTGTTTAAAATAAAGTGCTTTGGGCAAAATTGCGGTACGGCGGATTACAAAGGACCTTAAGAACATTTAATAATCTGGCGCGAAACATTTTTGACCATTATTATGACTTTTATTCGCCTCTCTTTCCGTTTTCGTTCAAGTGGGAAAATGTCAGCCAGCGAAACAAAATAAGTAAGTCAAATCTTTTGGTAAACGATTTGAAACGTATTTTTTTACTATATTACCAAATATCGACTTTGGCGTTTATTGGACTTTTAAAAAAATCTTTTTTTTAATTACATTTTAACAATGACAACAAGCAGAGCTTTCCCAATGACTAGTTTACAGTCAGATAAATACTTTGTCTTTTTGTTTTGTGTGTTGTTAGGTGAACTTCTATATTAATACTATCTGATTTTAGATAAGACGGTGGTTGTAGTTTTTGCATTCGACTCAACGTTACGGCCTAAGTTTAGGTTGAATTATGGTATTGATTCATCTTGACTGTAGATGGTTACCACCCTCCAAAGATAAGCTTGCCATCTAGTGACGAAAATCGTATTTTGGCATGACGTCTGAAGTAGCTGTTAGGGAAGACAGGAGTCGGGCAGTTGTACTTTGCATGTATGCCGATCACAATGTTCTGGTGCTACTCGGCCGATATAGCATAGTACCTCACTTTTCTTAAAAAAAAATAAGCTTCTAAAGCGTGTATCACCATCAGGTGAGATAGTGGTCAAACAAAAACCTATTTTTGATTTATAAAAATGTGTCCAAAGACGACCACGATATTACGCCTTTACCTGCATTATCGCCAGACAAAACTTTTTTCGCTAAAGTGTAGGTATGTATGAAAACTCCAGATTTTTGAGACATCTAATTGAGTTCAAAATAGTGGTCATAGACGTTTAATGTCATAATAATAAACATTCTGACGATCCTTTAAATAACGCGCCTGTCATATTTTATTTTGAAACAAAATAAATCAAAAATCGAGATTTAAAAAATCCAACAACAACCAAACTAATGGTCATACACGATTATTGTCATAGTGAATAATGTTTACAGGTATCTTTTCGATAGTTTTGACATGTTTTTTTTGCTGACCGGCACTTTTCACATAGAAACTAAAACGTAAAGTCCAATAAAAGCCAAAATAATGGTCATAGACGTTTGGTGCCATAATAATAAATGGTCAAATGGATAAGTTTTAACGGGATATACCAATATTGTTTCTTGGCCGGCACTTCACATTTTCACCAAAATGTATGAAAAATACAAGATTTTTTTTAATTCGAATAAAACCGAAAATATTGACGCTACAGCTTTGGTGCCATAGTAATAAATGCTCAGACGGATAAGTTCTAAGGATATATACCATTTTTTTTACTTGGCCGGCACTTTACATTTTCACCAAAAATGTATGAAAAATACAGTTCTTTTAATTCGAATAAAACCGAAGATATTGACCCTACAGCTTTGGTGCCATAGTAATAAATACTCAGACGGATAAGATCTAACGGAATATAGCAAAATTATTTTTTGGCCGGCACTTTGACTTCTGGGCCGAAATCCGATGATCTCCTTTGAATTTCAAAATCCGCTTCCTTTTAGCCTTGTCGATGTCAATAGCTGCCGTCTGGAGTACCTACTTAGCTAGCCAGTTACTTTGTTAAACGACAAACTAGTTTTATGTGTAAGTTGACATTATTCGACATATGTTACTCAGTTACTATGATAATAAAAGCTGTAGCGGCTAGTAAACGAGCAGTGAATCCTGTGCAATGATCAGATACGAGTAATGCTCTACATTGTTCACAGGATAGACTTTCTTGAGCTATTTCTGCGCCTGTCCGCTACTCTTTGCCTCGGCTAATATCTAGCAAAAAGATTGCATTACTCGATGCATTCCCACAGTTGAGTGTGTGCGTTTTTGTTGCGTCTTTTCTAGGGTTGCTAAGATTATTGGTATTTAATGATTTTTTTGTTAGGAGGTAATTAGTGATACTTTGAGATTGCCTTTACAAGTTAATCTATATAATTGCTTCTTCGCAGTTAAAGTAGTTGGTAAACTATACGAGCTTCAATTCACACTTCATTATTACGCTTTTTGCGGCATACAAAACATGTACGCGTATTCACATGTATTCACTTTATTATAATGTACGTAAAAAGCTGCAAAAACAGTAAATATTATATTACTTATAAAAAATATGCACTATTTAATTCTCTACTTTTGGCACTTAAGTTACGTATGAATATTGCGTATCAGATATTTACTTAAAACCTTTTTATTTTTTTACCACAAACGTCAAAAAGTTCTAAATATAAATTCCAGGTTCTAACAATAAATTGCCTTCGCCATCCCTAAACCTAACTCCGCGACATCATTACACCGCTTCGCACGTGGCCGCTGGAAATGGCGGGAAAGCAACCATCTTGAAAAAGCTGTCAATCCAGTATCTAGTCTGTGGAAGCATGTAGAGTGCGCCTTTTTTGGTTAGGTTGAATTTTTAATTTTTAATTGCGTTGCTTTTGGAGTCTGATCGTGGCTATTTGGAATCTAAATAGTTTTCTAATTACTTTTTTTAAATAAATTGATGGTTTAATCGAACTAAATAAGAAATAACATAATAATTAGAAATAACTTAATAATTAAATCAATCTTGTTAAAAAAATGATAGAAATACTTCATAATATACTTACAGTAACGTATTATATTAAATGTAGTATGACGATCGTTCAGTCAGTTTATGACACTTTGATTACATTTTGAATATTTTATTCCTTTCAAGAATATGGGTACTTTTTTTTACTAAAATTTGTCTTTGCCATGTTTCTTGATGAAACAAAAATAAGCACCGAAATGAAAATGTAGTCATGAAAATGCTAGTCCCGACTTCCTTAATCTCATTATATTTTCAATTACAAGCTACAATATTAACCGTTTGTCATCGAGGTAAGCTCGTGAGGAATGGATTTTGGAAAAAATATTGGCTCGTGGACCACGGGGCGTCGCAGTTAGGGGATCACCTACGGTTTGAGCGGAGATGAGGTGCGGAGTTGGTCACGAGAGGAGCGATTTGGTTACTATAACACTTATTTAATCTGTTGTGGTCGAGATTTGCAGACACAATGCGGTTCGGATTTTAAAAGGACATTTAGTTCTACGACTAAATTTAAAAACGGACACACTAAAATATGAATTGTAAATTACGCGAACGGAATGGTTTTTATAGTATTAGTAAATTTATGATTTATTGATATTTTTATGCTAATAATAAATCAAATCAAATCAAATACATTTATTGTATAACTATAGGTAACCAAATAGCAGATAGTATAACATTCTCCATAGTTTACCTTTTCAGGTGTACAATATTTATTAACTTAGAAATATTTATTAATTTTATTAAACATTTTAAATTAAAACATACATCTCAGACACAACACAGAAAACAGACTAACATTCCACTATCACAATTTACCCTCATTCATTAAAAAATCCTTAACACTGTAAAACTGCTTTGCACAGAACCACTTGCCAATATTGACATTAAAATTATAATAATAATTTTATTATTTATTTATTTATTATTATTTATTTATTTATACACAATTTACATAGTCATTACAGGCAATCCCAATTCAACTATGTATTGCAATTTTACTTAAATATTATAAACTCTAAATATTTTATTAGCAGTATAGAGATTCTGTAACACTGACTTATACCATACTGTGATTCTGTACCTACCTATCCTAAACGAATAAATGATTTACTTACGAAATATTTTGCGTAATCCTACTGGAATTGAAATCATTACTTTATGTATTAATATGAGTGTAATCCTACCAAACGTCAACACAGAACGTAACATTAAAAACGTGTTGGAAAAAAATCCCGCTAAAATATCAAAACTCGATACAACTTCAGCATCTGAACAAAACATAAACTCCTTCATTAGGGGCCACTACTAAAATGTAAATGACCGTCTACTTAGTTTAATTTATATCCATAATTACCAATGCGGAATATCAAGGGATCTTTGACCGCCCCACTAAATCGTGTACCTAACTTACCGAATGCATGTAAACGACACATGAACACAGTATCGCATATTTGAATCGATTATTTTTCTCGATAACGGTCCAGCGATAAAATTTCAAAAGCAATTTCTTAGGCATTAAAACATTTTCGGATTCGTTCTGGTTTGAACTGGTATTGTGCAGTATTTAGCGAATGTAAGTGGTTTAAAATAATCTCTATGGGTCTTGTACTAGGTTCAAGATAAATTATAAAATTCTGATTAAAGATAAATAATGACAGATGTAAAACTAACGAAAAACATTCTTTTTTTAACTTATTTATGAATTTTAATCAATAAAAACGTAATAATAAGTCCGAACTTTTATCACGTTTTTCTATGACGTCACAGTGTGCTTTTTCATACAAATGCCATAGGAATTTCATGTTTTGACGTTTAGGAAAAAGTAACTGATTTGACTAGTTGGAAACTAGCCTAATGATTTTGTTACGAATCTGTGTGTTTCTTGAGTTATGCCTCATCAGGCATTTGGTAGGTAACCGTGATTTACCTTAGTCCACGTCACTTTCCATTAGGTGAGATTGTAGTCAAAAGTGAGCTTATATACATTAAAATAAAACGGTGGAAAATAAACTTAAAGAAATCTTTTCAATTCTAGATATCAGCTGCAGGTAATTCTTTGCTTTTATTTTCCAATTTTAGATAGGATCTGCGGGATTAATCTTATGAAATAAGTTGCCGTATAATGCTGGTATCAGTTTAATTCATTTTAATAGTTACCAACTATTATTATGGTGAGTGGGAGTGCTCGTATTACGACTTCGATAATTGAAGGATATTTTTATGTCGATATGGCTATATGAGCCGTAATGTAAGGCTGTGTGGGTAAAAATTGCGTACACACGTAGATAGTAGTCTAACAGAAAGCTCGGGTGAAGCGTGGGTAGTCAGTTTATCTTGCGATGAATGTACCTCTGCCTAGCCCAATTGGGAATACAATACATTAACTATTTCTCTTTATTTAAGAGCTGCGCTCTTGTCGGTGGTGTAATCGCCGTTCCTTTCTTCTTTTCGCCAAATCCTTCACCTCCTGATACGACACGACCTGCATCTTCTCTTTTATTTGTTTCATAAATGTTCTCCTAGGTCTACCGCTTCCTCTCTTCCCTTAAATTTTTCCTTCTATGATGTTTGTCATAAATAAATCGTGTCGTATCAGGAGGCCAATCATATATAAACTCTTTATTACCCTTAAAATAAACATTAAATATAAACAATTATAATCAGTTAGGTAGTGCAACAGGCGGCCTTATTGCGAAGTGGCAATCTCTTCCAGGTAACTTTCAAAACAGCGTATCACCCAGAGCATGTCGTGATAGAATGATGTGTTGTTTGCCTTTATTAGTGCTAACACATAGTTCTTGTTATAGCGCATAGCTGGTGGGACCAAAATATGCACATAACGATCATATTGTCGGTCATGAGACAACATACATTTTCCACATCGTTCATTGCTTCTTTGGTATCGCGCAACAACAACTAGCGCTTGTGTTATTACGCAATAAACAGCAGGTAAATCGATATAGCTGGAAATGTCACATTTCAGCTTGTCCTATAAAACTCAAAATGTGGCTTACTGTGTTTTGGTTTTGAGTGACCGTACTAGTCCTAAAGAAGAAGAAAGTAGGAATAGTTTATACCTACATTTAATATGTGTGTTATGGTTATGGCTAGCTTCATAATAAATTCGAAGCTATCTCAAAACAGGCCCAAGTGTGAAATGAACACTCGATTACGATTCCCGATTGTTCCGAATCGATTCTGTATCGATTCACCGCACGATTACACCTTTGTTTTATGGGTGTTAAAAATTAATTAGTTTGAGAATACGAGAAGTGAAAGGAATGAAATTTTATGGGGAAGCAAGCTGTTAAATATTTAGTGTTCGTTATTTTGTGTAATTAGCTTAGTGTATTCTTATTATGATTTCCATTATTGCGTTCGACATGGCGGGAACAAGATGGCGTGTTGGGTGGCATTTTTTTTTATTGTAAAGGATTTGTTCTTTGCAGCCAGGTTGAAAATTCATAGTAATTTTAAATTAAACTACGAAATATTTATGAATTTTGTATAACTAAAACTCGCTTATTTAAAAGAAGAATTGATCATATTATAATAATAAAGTATTCAATTGCACAAGTGGGTAGTAAATATTACAGAAACCCAAAAACGACTTCAGTACAATTAGAGTTCATATTTCAACATAGATAACATTTTACAATAGCTTCAATGCGCGGTACGAATTCAATCTGTCAAAATACAGCAGCTAGTGTTGTGACGTTCAAGCATAGTGATGTATCAGTCGAGAATATGCCGTTCGTTTTTTTCTATCTAACAGAAAGTAACTAAGACTAGGGATGGTGAAATGCACCTTTAATACAATTTTACGTTCACACAACCGAATGGATTGCTAAATATCGTAGATTTTGTAGAAAATAAATGAAATACCAATGTTGCCAACATCTACGGAATAAGTAAAGTTCAGTAGCTGGTATATAGTAATCGATAGTTTTTATCAACCAACTATAATTTATTCATCTGTGACCTTTTGCGAAATATTGCGTTCCCATTTACGGATATCTCGAATTATCATTACTATAATATTATAAAGGCAAATGTTTATTGGTTTGTTATCGATCATTATGTTGGGAACTGTAATTTTAAGTATGAGTGGTTAGTGAATATTATGTTCGTTAGGCAAGGAAGTTTACCTAGCAAACTGAATCCGTCTTCTTTCAATGACTAAAGATAGTAGGTTTAAAATGTAGTTCGCACCACGTAAGAAATTCACCGATTTTAATGGAGTCGACAAGTCATAAAGTTTATTTTTCTTTGGCATTTTGCTTTTCATCTGTCCGTGGTGTTTCATAGCAATAAAAACGTTACATTGTCAAAATATTGTTTAACATTTTTGGAATTTACTTACGCAAAGCATAAATATATTGTAATTACTGGTTGGTGTGCTAAATAAATTAAGGATTAAAAAACAATTTAAAAAATCACCCGTCATACTCCACCAGAAGTAACCTTCTTTCCAAGTATTGCTAACGTGGTTGCGCCCGCGCACACCTCCAATCATAACCGAATACGAAGGGCGAATTACAAGGCGGCATGGACGTTGGGAGCTTCTTGCTTGCTGTCAAGTACCTGGTAGGATGGAAATCAACCTTTTTTTTATCTGTGGAAGAGGAATTTCGCTATAAATAACAAAAAGGGGATTTTAAGGTTTAGTTATAAGGCATAGTTAAGCCTTATATTGAACATCGGAAGTCTAAGTTAGTTAAGTTAAACTTTTGAAGCTGAAATTATGGAAATACAGACCTAAAGAAGAAAAATGGAGGAATAGTTTATACCTACAAAAAATATGGGAAAAGATTGTTGTCAAAACGGGTTCGTTATTCTAACGTGATTATTAATGATAGATTTATACCTTACAATTATAATGTATGAGACGTTAACTGTATTAACCATTTGTTTAAAACAGTTGAATCTTTATGTTTGTACGTGTATGTGTAAGGGAGAACAGAATTACTTTAAAGAAATAATCGATTTCATTAGTGGGTGCGTCATAACAGCATCATTGAACAACTAAGAAAAATAATATCCGTTTAACTCAATGAAAAATCGTTCCTTTTAAAGATAGACATCGTAAGGTATCCTAAAACAAAAATAGATTAAAACGAGACCAGTGTTAATATAAATAAGGCAGCAAATTCCGCTTCGATGAAACTCATTTTGTGCCTACGTCTTCTTTTAATAAACGGAGGAGATACAAGGCGAGAGAGGGGTGAGGTAATCGAGGGGGACGGGAAATTACAGTGTTGTGTGTGCGCAGGATAATGACTGATCGTCGACTGCGCACCGCGTAATGAGAAATGTGGCAACCCTGAGACTAGGTTTTAATTTAAAAAATAAAATTCAAAATGGCGTGTTTAGGTTGAATGGCGGATGGGTTGATGAAGTAAGGGAGTGCGCGCGGATTTTCTGTCTCGCTCGCATTTACGCTATAAGAATGATATTTAGGCATGGTGTGTCCGGGGAGTGCCGATACGCATGTAAATCTTCGAATCGTAAAGGTGAGAATGCCTAACATAACTGTTAGGTTGATTTAAATTATTTATACAACCCATTCTTGACCAAAAGCAATAACTCACGCGTTTCCTATTTATAAAACGAAGTTATATACTTGCAAATTATAATAGAAATATGGAAGGAAACGATCCTATCTGCGTTTATGGTCTCCTGAACAGTTCTGGGAAGATTTCGCGATCACTGTAAGATGTCAAATGGGGGATATCGTAAATCTGAGTATTAGTGTCTGTGTCGTTATGTTTGGATTCAACCACGGAATAGAAGAAAGAAGGGACAAGGGCGCGTCATACAAGATAGCTGTAAGTTAACTGTAAGTATTTTAAAACATAATAACATTAAGCGAACTCTATTCCCACAGACAAACCGAGGAATTGGTTTTGTGGGGTTTTTGTTGTACCAATATTTTCTGTATTATTTAATGAAATTTAAACATTTTACTTACTTACTTAAAAGTATGAGCAAATATTTCATACTTCAACTTTGCACTCCGCTCGTCCACAAACTTTACAACAGACGGAGCTCCGTGATATATAAAAGGTCGTTTTGTACATTATATAACCTGCAAGGAAAAAAAAAATGAATATTGACTACCATGGCAGGAGATCCCTCCTTATCACAGGAAAGCTAAAAAACTTAGTATGATTGGCCATTTATCAAAAAATACTTTTGTTTGCAGTATCTTACGAGAAGTAATAATAAAATTAGAGCCTTTATAAAATATGCATTGCCGATAAAGTCGCAATGGAATTTAAGAAGCAGTAGACCTATCGTAGTTATGTTTGTAGGAGTAATAGTAAAAGACCGGGCTTGAACTGGTGACAGCGGTTCTCATACAAAATGCGCTTTAGGGCCTTTCCAACTTTATACTGATAAGTATCGGCGTCCGAAGGACGTAATATACGATCCCGACGACCCGATTACTCTAGCCATAGAGGCAGCCAATCAGCTCGCGACACCAAACACTTCAGGACCCCGATACCGACCCCGCCGGCGTGGTCGACGATTTCACTCATTCAGCGCTTATCGCTATCGACCCACTACGGTCGATTAATTCTTTCAAATATTTTTCCTCCCAGACGACGCCCTGAGCCGAGGTTCGCGCCCAACTGGGCACCCTCAGGCCTGTTGTCTTAAACGTTGTACCGGGTGAGAGCCTTCAGCGCCCCCATTTGTCCGGCCAAGTAGTTAATGCCATCTGCGGCAAATCTACAATAAGTCACGTCAAAAAAAGGCCTTTCCAACATCTTTCTTCTATTCCGTGGTTTCAATGTACTGCAGTTGCAATAAAACTGTAAGTATAAAATTGTTTTATGTTTTCTACGACTTGTCCTATTGAAGGATAAGATGTTTGACAAAGAACATAATTGTATAAAACTTGGCAATTCAGCAACTGAATAAAAAAATAGTTGTAATCAGCAAGTTGAATCTTAATTACTTTTGACTCTGCCCACCCCGATAGTTTCGCGAGTGAACTTTGGGATGTATTATGCAATATGTATACTGCAATAAAATATGATCACTAGAATATAGTGTGGCATACAGATTTACAGCGATCCATCGGTCGGTTTACGGGTTGTCTTTACGATGCGTTTGCGCACAACTTTATGCGCTATTAATTTTATTTTAAACAGCCAGCCTTTACATTCAAATTTGGGACTATAACACTTGTAACTTTTGCTTTCATAAGTTTAAGCTTGAATGTTTTGATGGTATTTGTGAAGTAATAAAATTATGATTTAAAAGGACAACAACATGCAACATGCAATAAAGAAATAAATAAAATAAAATAAAAAATATTCACGATTAAAATAATAAAGGATGTTCATGAAAAGGTTTTTGGTATAAATATTTTTTACAGATAGACAGACGTGATCAAGTTTATCTATAAGCTCACGACTATATCCCAAATGGGGTAGTCAGCATACATCCATCGCAAGATGAACTAAATAAGAGTAATGTATTCAGTAATAACGTATAATTTGAATTATAAGCGTTAATTACATTTTAATATATCCGCTGACATAATTTGCATATTTATTTATTTTAGTTCCAGACTACATATTATGTTTAAAAACAATACAAAGTAAGCAAAAACACAACTCACTCAGCAAGTAATTATTTCTAAAAATAATGAAAATAATTTCCATAAATAAAAATAAATCGCCTATTAATTCCGATGATTTGATTGAATTTTCATGTTGCAACGTGTTTTTCTTTTTTTGGCTGAATGGAACTGTACCCTTGGTCTGACTTTAGGTTAAGAAAAAATAAAAGGCGCGAAATTATGTTTGTTTAGGGTTAGGTCTTGCCACCAATATTATTAATCTTTATTGCCGTTAAAATGTCAATTTTACACTTAATTCAATTTTATTATACTTTAATGCGCGAAATCTTACGATATTATGTAAAGATTTTTTATTACTCCATTTATTATAAGTCTCTATTTATCTAGATATACAAATTTACGTATATCTATTAACGCCGTCTGGGGTAGACAAGGCTGCAGCCATTGATAAATCAATAATCAATAATTCTTTATTGCACAAAACATAAACTATGACTAACTATGTATTTTTAATGTGATTTAAGTGCAATAAAGAGTTTTTGTATTGTATTGTAATGTAAACTCAGGACATCTACAGACCAAAAAAAAATAATCACAATAGGTGGCCTTATTGCTAAATAGCAATTTCTGTTAGACAACCATAGGGTGAAAGAAGTTTATGTGTCGGAGCACGGGATGGTGCAGTGCAATACAAAAAAAAAGAAAAAAAAAAAAACTTTTGTTTTTTTACATACATACACAAGATCACTGTTGGGCAGAGACTACGGAATTCCACTTAGGTACCATCCTGACCCACTACTTTGGCTTCTTCCACTTCCATCAAAGTCTTCATGCTTGTTCACCGGTTTAGAGTTCTCTTAGGGGGTGAGGTGTTAGGGCACTTAGGACAGCACAAAAGGTGAGCCATAGTTTGTGGTGATACTCCACACTCGCAATCATCGCAACCATCAACCAGGTATCCCCACCTGCAGAGATTATCCTTGCAGCGGCCCACCTGTGTCCGGAGCCTATTTAAAGACTATTGAAGACCTGTACGAAGCCACTGACAATGCCGTAAGCGTGGCCAATTATTGGTCAGCAAAAATTTAGCTTCGATCGCCATCGACTCGCAAAGAAGAAGAGGGGGTGAGGTAAATCTAGTTCCGCGCCCGATACGATTTGGTGCGGGACGGAGCGTTACCTTTTAATACGTATGATTATTCTTTACTCTATGATTTTGCGTTCACCGCTAAGCCCTGCTACCTCTTAAACCTACATACATACATATTCTTCTTCTATCGTCTGGATTGTGAGGTGGAGTACCAATCCCATCAACCCTGATGTCAGGGTTATTACTGAGCCGCCATAGGCCCCTGAAATGACTCATGTAACGAGTACGTACTTACATCAGTAAGTAATAACCGAGACCAATGGCTTAACGTGCCTTCCGAAGCACGGATCATGTTACTTTTGGACAATCAGGTGACCAGCCTGCAATGTTATAACCAAACTAGGGATCACAAAGTGATTTTTGTGATTGGTCCCCACTGGGATTCGCACCAGGGACCTCCGGATCGTGAGCATAACCACTATACATATACATACATAAATTCACGCCTATTTCCCACCGGGGTAAGCAGTTACTATGGAATTTCAGTTGCTTCCTCCACACCCAAAACTAACCCTTACTTCAAGAAAATAGTTAAAGAAATAGAATTACTATCGCCAGCAATATTTATGTTCAAGGCACCCCGTAACTTTCGATAGAGTATCGTTGGATAATTCCCGGGTTTATCGCCGGGATTCGAACCTGGACCCTTAGTTATGCACTAAGCATATCTTGTTTCGATAATGTAGAGTTGTAGGATTCACGAACACTGTTGTTGGATTATGTTTTCCACGATTTTATGCCATATTGGGCAGTTTGAAGAGTGTAGTATCTACGTCTGGTCGTATTAAATCAATTCATAATTAAAGCACATAATAACGGGTTCTTACCCCCTCCCCCCCCCCCTTGACGGATTTTAAGGACTCGTTATTATGTGCTTTAATTATGATAATAACCGCGTAAACTTAAAACAATGTTTAAATCAATTCCTTTAAAAAAGCTAATCTTATTTTACATAATTAAAACACGTAATAACGAGTCCTTACCGCGTTTAAAATAGGGATGTGAGACTCCCGATATTTCGGCACTGTTGCAAGTGCCATGATCACGGGATGACTGATGAGATTGGAGTGGAGTATGTAGATCCATAATTTTCTACGGGCAGACATATCTGTCTACCGTCTTTCTTTGCCGCTTGTTTATGTATTTGATATCGGAATGTTCGGAATCTAATTTTACAGTTGGTCGCCTAATCCGTAAGTGTGAGGAAGACAGACAATCTGCGCGTTCCCCTGTACTCTTTAGCGGGTTACGGCCATTTAAGACTAAAGTAAGACCCACAGGGGGTGAGGTCGGGGCTCGGGGAATGGTGCGGGGTGAAGTGTTACCGTTCTATATGTAGTATTATTAATGAGGAGCTCGGTGGCGTAGCGGTAAACGTGCTCGGTCTGCGATTGTTGAAGTTAAGCAACTTTCGCAATGGCCGGTCATAGGATGGGGGACCACAAAAAAAAGTTTTCATCGCGATCTCCTCCGTGCTTCGGAAGGCACGTTAAGCCGTTGGTCCCGGCTGCATTAGCAGTCGTTAATAACCATCAATCCGCACTGGGCCCGCGTGATGGTTTAAGGCCCGTTCTCCCTATCCATCCATAGGGAAGGCCCGTGCCCCAGCAGTGGGGACGTTAATGGGCTGATGATGATGATGATGATGATGATGTAGTATTATTCTTTATGGTTTTGTAGCAGAGTACAAACTCTGCACATACTGGCCTTTCGTTCTGACCGTCAATCATTTTAAATTACGAAATTCTCATTCCATTCCGCATTTCCTTTCATTTTACACTGACTCATTGCATCCCCGACCTTCATAAGAACAACATAAAGATATTATACTGTTTAGCTCCAGCCGAGCCCTCTAATTCTGGATTTGTTTGTCAAGTGTTATTAATAAACTGTATATATTCCTGCTTGCTGCTTGCCTCTAATTTATCATCGTCATCACCAATCATTCATCTACTCTGCCGGCACGTCGGGATACCATCCTCACCACCCAGCCGCAGATTTGTTCACCGCTTCTCTACTAATAGGTATCAATACCTATATATATATATATATATATATTATATAAGATAATTACTTACAATAATATTATTGTCCTCTTAGGTTATAAAATTTAATAAAACAACAAATGAATTAATTAAGTACTTACCCCTAGTTGACGGCTCCTGTTATCTCTTAGCAAGCCTATAATGAAACTCTCAACTTACCTTAGATTTACAGCACAGAAACGTCGACTGTTCTAACCGAAAAAAGAGGCACAATTGTTCCAGAAAAAGTGCGTCAATCTATCCCTTACAGCTTTATTGCTCCATACAATGCCCTAAGTCCGTTAGACGACATTTTCCAAGACAAGATTCAATGAAAATTGATATGAGCTCAATTAAAACTTGGAGGTGCGACTACGTTGAAGTTTCCCATGGATATTTTTTCTAATTTAACAGTTGCTTATTACAAAACGTCATAGTTAATTCGATCCCTTGTTTAGTCTACACGCTCGACTGACAACCTAAGACATTCGCGGTGTCAAGCGCAGCAACAAACAGGTCAATGACCCCACCAAAACGCCCAACCCGCAATTAAATCATAAATTCCGAATCGATTCGACGCAACCAACAATCACACAACAGATAATGAAACAAAACGAACCGAGAAAAAAGAATCGACTTCGCATCAATGTTGCATGCAATCGATTTTTAGCCGGTTAAAAAATTAGCGGGACTTCTTCCTTTTTTCCATCGATTACGTCCGAACGTATTTTAAGTAACGGAGGCGGTAAAATAATGTACACAAATAAAAATGCTTAAACTGATTTATAATCGGGCCGAAATGATTTGAATATCCACACATTTGTAATTAAAGCATTCCCGTTAATTGATTTGAATATTCATATTTAGAAGAGTTTCAACTAACCTCGTATTTTAAATGACAAATGTCAAAATTAGGTCTTTTTTAATCCACATAATTGTTTGAATCGCGTAGATTCTTTTTTGAACAGATCTCAATCAGTGAGTCGATATCCTTTAACATTTCATCGGCAAATATTTCACTAAATTGTTGCCCTACCTCTTTAGATCGTTGTCTTGATAAAATGCAAATAAGCGAGTCGACGATTTAAAAATAAAAAGGATTAACCGTGATCGTTGGCCTCTTAAGTGACCCAAATAAGATAATTCTAAACGACACTTTGGGGGCCGCGGCTGTCAATAAGAATTAGGGATAATGTTGCTAGCCTAAAAAATGCGTTGAAAATTTGCAGGACAAAATCTACCTGGGGGATTAATTTGTGCTTTTCGTTATTATTAAAAGTTTCCTACGTTGATTAGTTATAGCTGGATTTATTATGTATAACTTAAAATAAAAGTATATTATAAAATGTTATACCTATAACTATTTATGAAGGTTTACATATTTATTCTTGTTAATTTCAAACCAGCTTCTGAAAAATATTTCAGCGAATTTTTTTACGATATTAAAAATTAAGGTCTTTAAAATTCGCAGAACATTCTCTATGATTTTTTATGATAGCTGACACAAGGATCGATCATAATTCCCTTCAAAGTTTCCCCACCAGTGGGAGTGCATTTGAGTGGAGTGAGTTTCAAAGATTTGGGTACTTGATACCGTTTAGACCACCCACTTCGGTTAATCCCAAACCCGATTAAAACGTACTTATTCAAATTATTTACATAATTTATGTGTAATAAAACTATTTGCATCTGTATACTGCTTCTTTATTCCGAATTATTAGGATTCTTAGATCATATCTTCAGTTACAAACGTTTAAAACAAAAATGTCTGTTTCTACAACTGAACTTTTATAGCGAATATGATTTACGACTGTGGCCGTAACTTAATCATTTAATGTGTTTCGTTGCCTTAAAAAAGACCTTAAAAACAAAAACAGTTTCTTTTATTGACAATCATTTCTATAATATTTGTCAACTTTTGATAAAAAGGATAAAGCATAAGTACTTATGTATTGATAATTAATTTTGTATGGAATAGATTACCTATATCGGTGTCCTTTTTATATATTTTTTTCTCTAATTGATATAGTGTAAGTGCATGGGGTAGGTACTTGCAAATCGTTGTTTGTGGAGCATTATAGCCTGGATGCTCCATCTCTCAGCTCTACTCCAAATGAGATTAAAATACTAACTATCTGAACTAATATTCAACTCCCGCGCACTCAAGTCGGCATTATGTCAAACAACGTCACAAGTAAAACATTCCCGGGAGGACAGAGGTTTTTATAAACAACTCATCAATATCGGTCCAGCAAACATGGCTGTTAATAGACATAAGGCTACCTCTGATAAATATACATCGGCCCTGGAAATGGATGCGTGTGCGCATTAGTGACGGGCGTAATATGGTATGAGTAGCAGTGACAGTAATAAGTTGGAAAGTGGTCGCATTATAGAGTGGTATCATCCTAGCGTTGTCCCGTTTTCATGGAGTTCGTTGATTGTGACATGGCGTGTGCCAAAATTACTTTTATTTAATAGAATATAATAGAAATTGTTCATTATAAAAGGACGTCACGCACAAAGACAAGACAATAGCATCAAATCAAAATTTTCACAAAACAATTAGGTAGAGGAAGACTGAGAAGGACTTACATTGACCAAATTGGAGATGTCCTTAGAAAAGGTTTGATACGATCTACTCTGAACCGGCGCGGCGTGTGTGTATGAAGCGATTGATGAATGTGGAGGAAGCAAGAGAAGTGTGTCAGGATCGAAGCAAATGGAATTCTATAGTCTCTGCTTACCCAGGTGGGAAATAGGCGTGAGTTTATGTATGTATGTATGTATTTTGTACAAAATACATAGAGCATGTAGCATGTAGTGGTGGACGTCCTGAGATAAAAAGGCCTCACTCAGCACAAGTCGCGGTGTGAACCACGACGCTGGTATTATGTAGACCCTGCTGGATGAGCCACGTTATACATAAGTATTTCTAGTCATACATACATATGTACATAAACTCATGCACTCATGTATAATCATGATTTTTTATAGTCTCTCCTTACCCTGGTGGGAAGTAAGCGTGAGTTTCTCAAGTCAGTAGCTCGTGGGGATAATTATAATAGGCAGCTGAATCATCATTTCCCTAGTATTTATCCCGTATTTCACCGGGTCCGCTTACCTAATTTGAAAATTTGACAGGTCTAGTTTATAGGCAGCTGAATGCAAAATGAAAAAGAATATGTACTTTTCCGTAAAATACTTCCATCTACAGTAAAGTTGGTTGTTTAATATCCAATATCCTCTCGGATACTCTACCAGTAGCAGTATCAGTAATAGGTACTTTATAAAAGCTACAAATTTATAGTTAGTTATAAGAACATTATGGGAGCATCTCTAAAACCAATGATTACAAAAACACATGAAGGGATCAGCTCTACAGGACACTAGAGGATGGCAGACTAGTTTTTTAACCTGACTTCTCTTGTACGTTGCACTAGCATCAACTTAAATATGGTTTATTAGTAATACACACATACATACCTAAACGCACGCCTATTTCTCACCGGGGTAAGCAGAGAAAATAATTCCATTTGCTTTGATAACACACTTCTCTTGCTTCCTCCACATTCATCAATCGTTTCATTCACGCAAACCGGTTCAGAGCAGATCGTACTGAACCTTTATGTACCTAAATAGTACTGAACCTTTATGTACCTAAATAGGTACATCTCCAATGTCGTCAATATACTTGTGGTACTGTAATTTAAAACTGTAATAAAAAAAATCTATTTTTACCCTTAGGTCTTCAGAATAATTATCTGTAATCTGTAAAACTGCCTGCCTCAGTTAATAATAATAATAATACCTGTCCACCACAGGTATTATCCCCAAACATTTGCATCATAGCTTGAAATTATTAGATCTGAATAGAAATACATACATAAATTTACAGAAAGCCTCAATTCTGAACACCTGCCGGATAGTTAGGAAGTTCCTCCAAACAGATGAATGCGACACATCGACAACAGTTGCAGATCCTTAAAACCTATGTTATTTACTTGGCGCCAGCCCGTAAATATCATACATATACCAGCATTAAGCTGAGATAATATTAATTTCACAAGAAAATAATAATAATTTTCACGATGTCATTCTTACGTGGGAAGGAGAAAGTCTGTTCGCACGCGCTCCCACTTGCTCCTTAGCGATTCACGGTTATTTAAACTAAAGTAAGAGCGGGGGTGACGTAAATCTAGCTCGGTGCCGATACGAAGTGCCGGTGCGGGGCGGAGAATTACCGTATACGTAGTATTTTTATTCTATGCGGTTACATACCATAACATAAACAGCCTATATACGTCTCACTGCTGGGCACAGGCCTCCCCTCAATCAACCGGAGGGGGTATGGAGCACTCCATCACGCTGCTCCAATGCGGGTTGGTGGAGGTGTATTTACGGCTAATAGCCGGGACCAACGGCTTAGCGTGCCCTCCAAAGCACGAAATCATCTTTTTCGGACAATCAGGTGATTCAAGCCTGAAAAGTCCTTACCAAACAAAGGAGGGTCTCACAAAGTGATATCGACAATGTCCTCATTGGGAATCGAACCCGGACCTCCAGATCGTGAGCCTAACGCTCTAACAACTAGGCCACGGAGGCTGTTCTATTTTATGCGGATAATTAATATAAAATCAGTTAAACATAAACATGAGATAGCAATTTTACTCTAAAAATCGTCACTGTCACTCAGCTGTCTTTAATGGTGGTTATTAAAAATCAAACTATTAATTCCAAACTCACTATTATCGAGTTTGGTAGCATCAGTTTTATGACAAAACGGGACTCGAATTCAGGTTTTTTTGATAAACACCGACATATCATCGGAGTTATACCATTAATATGCAAAATAACCTAATACAAACTTCCATTTGCCACTTGTGTAATAAACCTGCACCTTTATGTCTTTCGAGATAAAATTGATTTTTGAATGTTGTTTGACTTTCTACTTATCATAGTTATGTTGGTCGCGTATGAATGTTGGAATACTTTCGCCAAACTAGAATGTTTATTAAAATATAGTCTGTGGTTTCGATTCGGATAGATTTCATCAATTTTGCACATCGGTCAAATGCAAAGTGTCATACTAATCCTACAATAAACGAAAATTATCATGTTGAGTCAAACCGAAAAGGCAATGGCAGGAAAATGGAAGAAAATAAAATATGGAACAGTAGTAGTAGGGCCCTGAGCTGGGGGTTTTCTGGCCACGACTTTCCCTCAGCGATACAGCTTCCGATGTGGTAAAGCAATAAATATTATTTATCTATACTTATAATAAATCTGTAGAGAGGTCAATTCTGTACATTAAATATTTTTTCAAAATAACTATCAGGGGGTGATAAGTGGTCGATACTGATGCCAAAAATGCAATCAGTAAATTTTTTGTCTGTCTGTCTGTCTGTCTGTCTGTCTGTCTGTCTGTATGTTCCTTATAGAAACAAAAACTACTGGACGGATTTTAATGAAACTTGGTACAATTATTCTTCACACTCCTGGACAGGTTATAGTATACTTTTCATCACGCTACAATCAATAGGAGCAGAGTAGTGAAGGGAAATCCTTTTGTATGAAAAATCTAAACCACTCAAGTTAGGCGTTTGAAATTTGGCATGCAGGTACCTTAGATACCGTAGAGGTGCACTAAGAAAGGAATTCCCGAAATTCCTACGAGAACGGGAATTAGCGGGACAATCCTTTTGTATGAAAAATCTAAACCATTCAAGTTAGATGTTTGAAATTTGTCATGCAGGTACCTTAGATACCGGAGAGGTGTACTAAGAAAGGAATTCCCGAAATTCCCACGGGAACGGGAATTAGCGGGAAAATCCTTTTGTATGAAAAATCTAAACCACTCAAATTAGACGTTTGAAATTTGGCATGCAGGTACCATAGGTACCGTAGAGGTGCACTAAGAAAGGAATTCCCGAAATTCTCACGGGAACGGGAATTAGCGGGAAAATCCTTTTGTATGAAAAATCTAAACCACTCAAGTTAGACGTTTGAAATTTGGCATGCAGATACCTTAAGTACCGTAGAGGTGCACTAAGAAAGGAATTCCCGAAATTCCTACGAGAACGGGAATTAGCGGGACAATCCTTTTGTATGAAAAATCTAAACCATTCAAGTTAGATGTTTGAAATTTGTCATGCAGGTACCTTAGATACCGTAGAGGTGTACTAAGAAAGGAATTCCCGAAATTCCCACGGGAACGGGAATTAGCGGGAAAATCCTTTTGTATGAAAAATCTAAACCACTCAAATTAGACGTTTGAAATTTGGCATGCAGGTACCATAGGTACCGTAGAGGTGCACTAAGAAAGGAATTCCCGAAATTCTCACGGGAACGGGAATTAGCGGGAAAATCCTTTTGTATGAAAAATCTAAACCACTCAAGTTAGACGTTTGAAATTTGGCATGCAGATACCTTAAGTACCGTAGAGGTGCACTAAGAAAGGAATTCCCGAAATTCCCACGAGAACGGGAATTAGCAGGAAAATCCTTTTGTATGAAAAATCTAAGCCACTCAAGTTAGACGTTTGAAATTTGTCATGCAGGTACCTTAGGTACCGTAGAGGTGCACTAAGAAAGGAATTCCCGAAATTCCCAGGGGAACGGGAATTAACGGGAAAATCCTTTTGTATGAAAAATCTAAACCATTCAAGTTAGATGTTTGAAATTTGGCTCGCAGGTACCTTAGATACCGTAGACGTGCACTAAGAAAGGAATTCCCGAAATTCCCACGGGAACGGGAATTAGCGGGAAAATCCTTTTGTATGAAAAATCTAAACCACTCAAGTTAGACGTTTGAAATTTGGCATGCAGATACCTTAAGTACCGTAGAGGTGCACTAATAAAGGAATTCCCGAAATTCCCACGAGAACGGGAATTAGCAGGAAAATCCTTTTGTATGAAAAATCTAAGCCACTCAAGTTAGACGTTTGAAATTTGTCATGCAGGTACCTTAGGTACCGTAGAGGTGCACTAAGAAAGGAATTCCCGAAATTCCCAGGGGAACGGGAATTAACGGGAAAATCCTTTTGTATGAAAAATCTAAACCATTCAAGTTAGATGTTTGAAATTTGGCTCGCAGGTACCTTAGATACCGTAGAGGTGCACTAAGAAAGGAATTCCCGAAATTCCCACGGGAACGGGAATTAGCGGGAAAATCCTTTTGTATGAAAAATCTAAACCACTCAAGTTAGACGTTTGAAATTTGGCATGCAGATGCCTTAAGTACCGTAGAGGTGCACTAAGAAAGGAATTCCCGAAATTCCCACGAGAACGGGAATTAGCAGGAAAATCCTTTTGTATGAAAAATCTAAACCACTAAAGTTAGACGTTTGCAATTTGGCATGCAGGTACTTTAGTAAACTTAAAGCTTAGTTGCAACAGGATATTACAAAATTCCCACGGGAACGGTAGTTAGCAGGAAAAAACATTTGTATGAAAAAATCAAATCTAAATAAAAGGAGAAACTGACTGACTCAGTGACTGGAAATTTGGAAGGGACATAGCTTAGGTGCCGTAGAGGTGCACTAAGAAAGGAATTCCCGGAATTCCCACGGGAACGGAAATTAGCGGGAAAATCCTTTTGTATGAAAAATCTAAACCGCTTAGGTTAGACGCTTGAAATTTGGCATGCAGGTACCTTAGTTAACTTAAAGCTTAGTTGCAACAGGATATTGCAAAATTCCCACGGAAACGGGAGTTAGCGGGAAAAAAACATTTGTATGAAAACATAGGCATAGGAACTAAAACATGCACCCTGTAGGGCACAGCAACGTTAAAGGGAAGAGAGGAAGTGTGTATTAAAATTAAAACTCAATGAACAATCAATTAAAAAAAAAATCAATTCAATCAATTGATTCAATCTAGCATGCATGCATACCTTAGTAAATATAAAGTTTATTTTTGGCTGTATTTTGAAAAATGGGAGTTATTGGGAAAAAAATTGTATGAAAAAATCTAAACTGCATAAGTATGCACTCCCACACACACAAAGATCTCTCTCTTATATAACACGCCACGCGGACGAAGTCGCGGACAAAAGCTAGTTAAAAATAAGTACAGTACTTAATAAATTTTTTTACAATTGACGGTGCAACAAAAACCAACTTTGGTTTGTCCGTACACCGACACTCACCATCGTCACTTCCAATTTGCAATATAATATCATGCTCGAACAAATAGTACAATAAATAAAGAACATGTAGTAGGTAGTGTGTGTGTGGTAGTAGTTTTACAGCTAGTTACATAATGGCTCCGATTCCTGCAGACATCTCCTAATTTCACTTTAAGTTATACCTGTCATTTTCTTATCCGCCGAAAAGGAAAGGGACGGATGATTGACAGCTCTTAATTTTAGGAAGAATAAGTAAATGAATGAATAACCCGGGCGAATCAAAAAGGTATCTCGCTGGTATGCAAACCGTTTGACGTGTGCTGTCAACTTAATTCTGTCGGGTTATTGGCCAATGTGAAATTTTTAGACGGTTGTTTTAGATTTGTGCTTAAAATTGACGTGTGTTCCATAAATTTTATGCCTAGAGATTACCCGTCCCTTTCCTTTTCGGCGGATAAGAAAATGACGGATATAACTTAATATAAAATTAGATGGTGTTTACAGGAATTAGCACCAATATGTAATTTAATTTTTGACGTTCAAAAAGCGCTAACTATGTAAGCTAATTTTAAAGTATAAAATATTTTTGAATTTTAAAAATAACAAAAATCACGCCTAAATAATATTTCAATTACATAAATCCGTGCCGGAATATTTGTTACAAGTTTTAATTGAAATTGAAACTAGCCATCAATAGCGATGAGCGGAGTCATTTATTCGGTTTCATCACGATCTATTAGTGCGATAACATCTCAATAGACGGTTGATCTGTTGAGAGTTACAAATTGGCGAAAAGGCAAGGTCATTAACCACTTCATTTCTAACGGCCTCCGTGGTCCAGTGGTTGAGCGTCGGGCTCACGATCCGGAGGCCCTGGGTTCGAATCCCGTTGGGGACATATAACAAAAATCACTTTGTGACCCCTAGTTTGCTTAGGACATTACAGGCTGATCACCTGATCGTCCGAAAGTAAGACGAGCCGTGCTTCAGAAGGCACGTTAAGCCGTTGGTCCCGGTTACTACTTATTGATGTACGTACGTAGTCGTTACGTGAGTCGCAAAAAACAAGCAGACTTAATTTCTATAGATAGGGGGATAGAAAAATTCTGAACTTGGATTTGACAAAAGTAATGGTGTCGAGTGCACGACACAAATAAATAAATTAAATAATAATAAATACATTTGTAAGAAGATACGCGAATACACGTGGTAGAGATGCAAATGTTAAGATGGATGTGTGATGTGACCAGAATGGATAAGATTAGGAATGAATATAATAATATGTATATTATAAGAGGAAGTCTGAAAGTAGCGCTGATTAGTAAAAAATTGAGGAGCAACAGGTTAGCATAGTATGGACATGTAATGAGAAGGAATGGAATGCATATAACGAGGAAAGTGAATATGAATGTCGATACAGGGGTAGAGGATGACCCAAAAAAGTGAGAATGGATTGTGTAAAGAAGGATATGTGTGTGAAAGGTGTGAGTACTGAGATGACTGACAGAAATGAATGGAAGAGGAATACATGTTGTGACAACCCCACATAGAGTGAGATAAGGAAGATGATGAAATAAAGCAATCAATAATTCATTTCTCAAATAAAGTGAAACTGCCTTAGAAGGTAGCGTATGCTCGAAATGTCGGGAAATGTCGGGAGTCTCGTATCCCTGATTTAAACGCGGTAACAACCCGTTATTATGTGTTTTAATTAGAATATGCTCGTCAGTAACTATTTATCAATAAAGTCATTGTAACCTCCCTGCACACCTCAAAATAGTAACAGCAAAATAATAAAGATGTAATTTAAAACACATAAAAATATAAAATGAATATTTAAATAATAATTTACTTCATAATAATTCAGGTTTTCATTTTTATTACTATGAGTAAAGAAGTGTTTATGGGTTGTATGGGGATTTTATTATCATTTTGAACGTCCAAAAAGTAATGAAAGGGCATTTTTGCTTGCGTATATAATAATAATTCCTTATGTTATATCACATTCTGTATCTTCTTATCGTGTGGATTGTGAGGTGGAATACCAACCTCATCAACCCTGGTGTCAGGATCACATTCTTTATTATCGATAATGTAGAGGCCTTCTTGCGTTTATATATTTTTTAGTTTTATTATTTCGTCTTCGTCTTTTGTTTGTTTGTTTAGTGTATATTGTTCCACTGCTGGGCAAAGACCAGTTGCAACTGAACTGTCCGGTAGGCGTCAAGGTCGTAGTGCTTTCTTTAACGGCTTCTACCTTGTTTCCAGATATCTACGTACTTGATAAGAAAGGCTTTTTTATATTATCTATAATCTCTATATCTCTTGCATTTAATGAATAAATCTATGTTCCGATTCGAGTAGATCATTATCTGTATTTTTTCGCCGTCAGCGCTCCCCTTTGGCCGGTCCATTTGTGCGTCCGAAGTAGTTAATACCATCTGCGGCAAATCTACTATAAATCACGCCTAAAAAAGCTGCAGATATATATATATATATATATATATATATATATATAAAAAGGAAAAAAATGAAAAAAAAAAAAATGTATATTGACAAGTAGATGTTATCACTAACATACCTACATAAACTGCCTATGTACGTCCCACTGCTGGGCACAGGCCTCCTCTCAATCAACCGGAGGCGGTATGGAGCATACTCCACCACGCTGCTCCACTGCGGGTTGGTGGAGATGTTAGCAATGTTAGTGATATTTTTATTTATCTTAAAAGCTCCTTTGAGGCATTTCTTCCCATGACCGTATTTAAGCTAAACGCGAAAGCGACCAGTCCGTTCCAAACTCTACGACACGATAATAAAAATAATTAATTTATTCTAATAACGTTATTGATCACGCGTATCGTGTTACTTTCAATAATATTTATTAAAAAAGCTTTTTAATTGCTTCTATGCTGTTCTGGGAGCAAATAAAAAACATAGAACACGTTCAGCTGCTTGTCTTCCCGGGCATGTCGTAAAAACCGACAGAGGGATTGTGTCCTCTAACATGATGGACTAATGTTATGGGCGATAGGCTGATCCCTTATCACCATAAAGTTCATCATATCCAGCTTACGACATCGTATCAACAGTGGCTGCAAGTTGTCTTTGATTACTTGTGGCTCTGCCCACCCCATTAGGGATTACGGGCGTGAGTTTATGTATGTTATGTATATGTTATTAAAAAAGAAATGGCTAGTAGCAAATAGTGATGTTACTCTCATAATTAGCAAAGGAAACACTGATGGGCCTGCAGAAGTGTGGCCGTTAACACATAATTGTTTATTTCCGTGGTTTCTCGTATATTACAAGTAAAATTATACAGGGTGTTAGTGACATCGTAACGAAAACTTTGAGGGATGATTCAGGCCATGATTCTGAGTTGATATCAAGTGGAATTTTCCGTCGCAAAAGTATGAAACGGAAAATAATTTAAATAAGCTCTAAAATTTTCATGACTTCTCCGACAAGAAATTCCACTTGATATAGACTCAGAATCATGGTCTGAATCATCCCCTTCAATATTCGTTACAGTGTCACTAACACCCATACCTGCTTGTATGGCTACTGTATACGTACTATGTACTTGTATGGGGTGTAAGTGACATCGTAACGAATACTGAGGGGGATGATTCAGCTGATTATTCTGAGTTAATATCAAGAGGAATTTTTCATCGCAAAAGTATAGAATTGAAAATAATTAAAAAAAAATCATGAATTTTGCGACGGAAAATTCCACTTGATATTAACTCAGAATCATGGTCTGAATCATCCCTCTGAGTATTCGTTACGATGTCACTAACACCCTGTATATAAATTTAGAAAATATAATTTAGGCGGTGAGATAAGGTACTGGTTTTTGATATTTATTATAATTAATTTGCTAACTTTTTTGAGGTTAATTAGTTGTCTATTTACGTGATCAATTAATGAGAAATATAAAAAGTTCATGTTGATTTTTTTTCGTTTTTTTTTTGCTTCGATGCTGACACACTTCTTCGTCTTCACCACATTCATCAATAGAATAGAATAGAATATAAATTGTTTATTATAAAAGGACGCCACACACAAAGACAAGACAATAACATCACTTATTTTTTTTACAAAACAATTACAAAAAGCATAGAAGGATGTTCATTACAATGATCATAAGGTGGTGGTGGACGTCCTGAGATAAAAGGGCCTCACTCAGCACAAGTCGCGGCGTGAACCACGACGCTGGTATTATGTGGACCCTGTTGGGTGAGGCACGAACGTCGTGTTTCATAAATATACGTTAATATTCGTACATAGATTAAATATTACCAAATTACTTAAAATAGAATGTAGGTGTACATATAATATATGTTATATATTTATCACAAAAACATCATTGGTTTTATACACGCACGCTGATTCAAGTACAGAATCACTGGTCAATGTACGTCCTTCTAGGTCTTCCTCTGCCAGCTCTACCACTAACCTTTGTTTGCTTTGTGTTGTGGTATATAATAGCAAAAATACTTAACATTTTAAACATTACAACTTAATGTTATTGTAGATGTCTTTATCTAGAGAATGGAACGACATTTGTTAAAAATTGCTGTGCTAGAAACTTTACATTAACATGAATATTAACATGTAGCTGTTCGACTAATTTATTGTCCCGTTTGTATCTTCAAAATGCAAATCGTCGGTTTTTGGTATGTCTAGACTGAGATAATTTTAAGATAAAAAAATAAGATATATTTTAGGTTTAAATAGTCTTATAAATACTATACTTATAACATTTCTTCTGTGATAAAATATAGGACATATTTTAAGTTTAAATAGTCTTATTAATACTATATTACTATTATTACTATATTATTATTATTGACTTTTTGTAATTATATCTTTTTATTTTGGTGCAATAAAGTGTATTTGTATTGTATATTTATGAGATTTCTTCTCTGATAATCCTTTGTATTTCAAACTTGCGAGAAACTAACAAATAATAAATGAATATGAATATGAAATAATAGAATTGTACTCATATTAATTCCGTGGCTAAGTTTTTAATAAATACATTACAAAATCTAAATAACATAAGTTCACAACTTCATCCCAATTGGGGTAGTCAGAGGCACATCCATCGCAAGTTCAAGTACCCAGACTACACCGAGCTATCGGAAAAAAATCGAAATGAAAAAATGAAATAAATTGCATTTTTGTCCCAATTTGGCATCAAATAAAAGTTACTTATAAAAATGCTAATTTTTGGTATTTAGACGTACTTAATTACTAAACTTTATAATAAATGTTCATACTAATTGATTATTACCTTTCCTTTCTGGTCTAATTGGCCAATATTCACGTCTATGTAAGTTTTACTTGGATTGTAAAGTAGCATCGTAAAATTGATTGCCAAATTGATAGTCAAAAAGTTTATTAAGGTGGTTCCGTATAAATAATCGTAAGAATTTGTCAGCATTTTTGGACATTTCGATAAAAAGGGTTTTCTTTAAAAAGTAACCTTACGGCCCGTATATAAGACTTAAGTAGCCCATAAACGCTCCTTTGCCCAGCAGTGGGACGTATGTAAGCTGTTTATGTTTATGTAATGTTATGTTTATGTGCAATAAAGTACATTTTAATTTGATTTATGATATTAAATCCCATTGCTGGATAGTTTTTTGATTATTTTGTTAATAATGTTTTTTGTTTGTTTCAGGTATGGTTACTATTGCGATTGATTGTAAGCACAATTATTATTATCATAATACAACGTTATCTACTAGAACAACGTAATATTTTTCTTCATCAGTTATAACCAGTTTACATTCATTATCATTCTTCAGAGTACATCTAGGGTCATTTCTCTGCCTACCCCTCTTGGGATACAGGCGTGATGTTTTGTTATGTATCTGTTCTGTGTCACTTCTAGGGTTAATTTTTACTACACCCCGGAAACTGTATACAAAAATTTCATTCTTAATGTGTGCCGCTTTACTGCGTAAGTGCGACCGAGACAGAAAGCTCGCGCGATCCCTTTCTTCTCAGTGACGTAAGAACATTTATAGTAAAGTAAGACCGAGAGGGGTGAGGTAAACCTAGCGAAGCGCCCGTTTGGAGCGGGCGGAGAGCTACCGTTCTATACGCAAAATTATTCTTCAATCCATACGCTTTTAGAGTACATTTTTAATACCAATAAGCCTTTTTTACTGTTCTAGAAAAATCTATACATGAATATATAATGTTCTACCTGCCTACTTTATTAAATTAAGTATCGTGTTAAAAGCAAGAGAAAACGCGCGAATTAATCATAATAACATGATTTATATTGAGTTTCAAACGAGTTTTATACTTGAAAGTTTGTGTTTTGAATAACAAAATACAACAAAAATAACGTCCGCAGTTGCTAACGGGATGCGCAGAGCCACAATCAAATACAACTAACTCCTTAGCGACTTCTATTTAAGTCAAGAGTTAGACCCAAAGGGGGTAAGGTCATCCTTATGCTGCGTTTCCATTGACGCGGAGCTAATCACCGTGAGGGAGAGAGTGACAGAGCGTCTTCGTTTTTCGCTCTCTCGACGCTGTGATTGGACAAATCCCCACATCTCCGCTCTTCTCCGCCCAAATCCGCGTCAGTGGAAACCCGGCCTTAGGAATTGGTGCAGGACGGAGAGTTCCCGTTCTATACGTAGTATTACTTATTCTATGGCAGTAGTGGCTGTGTGGCGTTTTGAAATTACATTTTTTATCGACTCGCCCTAAATGTGTTTTAAGATTTATTAGCGAAACCATTGCCGCCAGCAGACTGCTGCTAACAAATAAATCTTATTTGATTTATACAGCTTCCGCTCCTACAGACGCATGCGCACTTTCACTGTACGTCTTAATCTCGTGAACACAGGAAACCTCTAATTATACATGTTGACAAAGAAATTGATTAATTCTATTAATATTAGCGAGAATTAGACAGATGGAATGTAACACGATGTGGAATTTGATATCCACTAAAAAAAGTTCCGTTACATAATATACATACATATATAGATATATAAAGTCACGCTCAATTCGCGTGGTAAGCAGAGACTATGGAATTCCTGCATCCATTGCTTCGATCCTGACACACTTTTCTTGTTTCCTCCACATTCATCAATCGTTGTATACACGTACAGTCATGAGAAATATAATGTACCCACTTTCGGACTCTGTCGCACTAACATATTTGACATTTAGTGAGACTTACAGTTCAATTTGTCAAAAAAGTTAATGTGACATGGTACCAAAGTGTATACATATTAATGCTCGTGACCGTACGCCGGTTCAAAGTAGATTACTAAAACTCCTCATCATTCTTTATATAATATAATGTTTATTAAAGTAGCTTTTGTAAAAAATACCTGACCTGTCACAATAACGTATCTACAATATTTTGCTAAAATAACTTGTGTCTTATTATCAATAGCAAAAGGTGCAAATCAGATTCGCCAAAAATGTCATCTACGTTAGTTAGTGACGAAAGAGTCTCTATAAGCCTATTAAAAATTAGCATTGCACTTAACATTCTTATTACGCTAATCAATTAATCACGTTTGCTATTACATTTAACCTTGCTCTCGATCAGACAGAGTGAACAAATATATCACACTATACTTAAACAAACACGTTTAATTACTATGTCGGTAGGTATGTGACTTGCATTACATTAAAGACAATGCAATACAAAATTATTTATTGCATAATTATATGAAAGAAAAGAACAGTATACAAGTAGGACAGAAGACTGCAATATGGTTTCCAACTAGTCAAATCAGTTACTTTTTACTAAATGTCAAAACACGAAATTACTATGGAACTTGTTTGAAAAAGCAACCTGTGACGTCATAGAAAAAAGTGACAAAATGTCGCACTTATTATTACGTTTCTCTTCATTAAAATTCATAAATAAATTAAATAGAAAAAAGAAGACTTTTTGTCGTCTTTCGTTTTGTCTTTATTTAGTAATCAGAATTTCATAATTTATCTTTTACCTAGGTAACTACCCAGTTGTACACAATTTGAACTCTACATTTTTTTATCTATCATCATGTCCCTAACGTTATCCCGTTTTTCCGCACCACACACACACATACACACGCACGCACGCACGCACACACATACACACAGATACACACACATTACACGCTACATTTCTCAGTGGACTTTTTTTTCTTTTTGTGTTAGTTTTAGATCTGTCTTTATTTAGTAATCAGAACTTAAGCAGCACTTATTACATTTTTCTTTTAAGGGCCTTTGGTGGCTCAATAGTAACCGTGACACCTGGGTTGATGAGGTTGATAATCCACCTCACAAGTACACATACACATACGAGAGCAGAGCAAAAGCGTCAGTTTATATGAGTATGTAAGTTTTGAAGTATCAACAGTATCAAACCACATTATACAAACGAAATGCACACTTAATATTAAAAATATTAAAAATGCGAAAGTCTGTCTGTTACCTTTTCACTCTAAACCGCTGAACAGATTTAGATGAAATTTGGTATGGAGATAACTTGAGACCTATAAAAGAACAAAGGATAGTTTTTATCCCGGAAATCACCTTTTAAGGCGATAAAAAGGGATGGAAACAACGAGGCGCGCGCGGTAACTAAAGTTTTGCGCGGATGAAATCGCGGGCTAAAACTAGTTATTCATAATCGCATCTTTCCCTAGATTTTCCTATAGACTGTGTGAGCTACGGTGGTAGCTGATGAATATGAAGTGGACTGTATAACTAAATGAAATGAAGGAATAACAGATACTTAGCTTTGAGAATTATTTAATATATTTTCACCAGTCACCAAAAAAGCAAACGACAAGAAGTAAAACAAAATCAACATACAAAACGTCAAAAAAGAATAAATATAAAAAACATAATAATATAAAAAGATTACAAAACCTACGAAGAGTTCGCAACATCCTCCCCCTCGTGCAGCATTGCACCAATTTCCACAATCTTTCTGAGGGGGCGGCGCAGCGTGCCCGCAGCTGTGTCCACGTCCACCACCCTGCAGACTCCGTCTCGCCCGGGGTGAAGCTGGCTGATCCGACCAAGTGGCCACAATCCTCTGGGCAGTGTCCCGTCGCAGATTATGACTGTATCGCCAACTCGAACCGTTGCGTGACTCCTGGTAGACTGTCTAGGCTGTAATGTCGGGAGCGCTACGTATCGTTTCTCGTGGCGGCGGCCGACAGTCACGTTTACGGGGCCAAAATAATCGAGGCCAGTGAAAGTGAACGGCCGCTGATGGTGTGCCAGTCTTTGTGGCGGCAGGTCTCCTGTCGGTGGATTCAACGGTGCGGCTTTTCGTATTCTGCATTGTAGGCATCGGTTCGCGACGGTTCTGACGGTGTTTCTGAGTCTGAGAAGCCAAAACCTTTGTCTAATTTCATTGATGACTGCTTCATGGTTGGCATGGCCGGCTCGCCGATGGTAATGTTCGACCAATAATCGGGCAGCTGGGTGACGTCCATCGAGTAAGATTGGAGAGCGTACGTTGGGGTCCACGTTTTCGACTGCTTTAATTCGCCCAGCCAAGTGCAGAAGCTTGTCCTCTCCCAGTGAGGGCGACAGTTTGGAAATGCGGCTGCTCGAGGGGATTGGCTTCGAGTTGACGATAAGGTGGATTTCGTTCTGGAATGACTCGAGTTGGATCCGTCGTAAAACATGCCTTTCTGCGGCTTTCATGAGATCGGCATCGAGTGGCGGCAGCGTGGCGGGCGTGGACAAGCGGCGGAGACGTGGATGAGCGGTAGCCAAACAGTTTTTAAACAAAGCCGCGGCTTGATGCGTTCGTGCTGTGGCACGCAACAAGCGCACCCAGTCACTAAAACGGTCCAAAGGAGGTGTGACTGGGTCAGGAATGACCGCGCCTATCGTGAGTAATCCCACCAATTCGTTCCGCGGACATTTCAACTCGTCTCGAACTGGTGGGACATTCAATGGCTCTGAGGGCCAGTCCTCCGAAGATTTCAAAAGAAATGAGGGACCGCTAAACCACCTATGGGTAGCGTCCAAATTTATAGGGCGCAACCTCGTTGCATCATCGGCCACGTTCAAATCTGTCGGTACCCATCGCCAATTTTCGACTGACGAATTTTCTAATATCTCTCCAAGCCGATGGGCAACGAAAGGTTTAAAGGCTCATGCGTCGTTACGTAACCACTGAAGGACAGTCATCGAGTCAGTCCAAAAATAAGTACGGATAGATTTTTTGCGATGACTGTCCTGGATGGTGACCCCAAGCCGTGAGGCTATCAAAGCGGCCTGCAGTTCCAAGCGTGGAATCGAAATCGGTCTTAATGGGGAAACTCTGGCTTTGCTCGCTATGAGAGCGACCTTGATGCTTCCGTCAGGGTAAAGTAAACGCCAGTAAGCAACACAGGCATAGGCGAGCTCGCTCGCGTCGGAAAAAACATGCAGCTCTCTAAAAGAGGGTTCAGATCCCTTTGCGCCCGAGTACCAACGCGGAATCTTTAACGCCGTGACTTTAGACAGGTCTCGAAACCAATCAGACCACTTTGATGCCTCAGTTTGGGGAAGGTCGGTGTCCCAGCCGACGTTAGTCCGCCAAGTTTGTTGAAAAAGTATTCGCCCTTGTACAACAATGGGCCCTAACAAACCCAAAGGGTCATAAACGCGCATTATGTGCGACAAAACCTTCCTCTTAGTCAATTTGACTGGCGCCGTTTCAGTCAAACCCGTGCGAAACCCTATAAAATCTGTGCTGGGGTACCACGCTATGCCTAAAGCTCGTATGAAACTAGCTGACTCACCAAGATCAACCTCCACTTGTTGGACAGCTCTCAAGTCCTCGGGGACAAGCTTAAGTGCCTCTGACTTATTGGAGATCCATCCTCGCATCTCGAAACAGGCTGCACCATGCACCTTGACTATGTCCGCAGCTAAATGGGCGGCCTCGTTTACGTCATCTTGAGAATCGATGTAGTCGTCCATATAATGACTGAACAAGATGGCGTCTACGGCTTTAGGGAACTGGTGAGCATGTTCGCGAGCATTTTTGTTTTTTATAAACTGTGCTACAAAGGGGCTACAGCACGCACCGAATATGACCGATGTCATCCTAAACTCTTTAAGGGGTTGTGATTTGTCTGACCTCCACAAGAATCGAAGAGCGTCTCTGTCCTGTTCCCTTATCCGAACTTGAGGAAACATTTCCTTAATGTCGGCTGTCATCGCGACGAGGCCTTCCCGAAACCGAAATAAAATTTTGAGAAGAGGTTGTAGTAGATCAGGACCAGGGATCAGCAGGGAATTTAAACTTATACCCTCGTTTCTAGCTGCTGCGTCGTGCACAACCCTAACCTTTTGTTTTTGAGGATGGTATACGCCAAAATGTGGGAGATAAAGCCGCAAGTTGTCACAGTCTTTTTTATGAAAAACGTGGTAAGACTCTGGAGAACACTCCTCTGCGTAACCCTTGTCAATCATGTTATTCATGAACTCGGTGTATGCCTTAGCGAACTCAGGCTCTTTGGACATACGACGCTCCAAACTTAAAAAACGAGACAACGCTTGGGGGTGACTGTCAGGGACGCGTATAACGTCGTCGCGCCAAGGCATACCTACTTCAAAACGACCAGAGGGTAGCCGCCTAGCAGTCGCCTCTAAAATGTCGACTGCGCGTTGATCCTGTTTGTTGAGCGATGTGTCTGTATGTTTTATACCTATGGAGTCAAGTTTATATTGTTCCTTTAATAGAGTTTCAATACTGTCGTCATCGTACCTCACAAAGGTGTGGTTTACAAATTCAATGAGTTTTGTTCGGGAGGAAGCAACACCATACAGTGTCCAGCCAAGCGCTGTCAGGCAAGCGACGGGATCATTTTTCCCTCCGGTCCGAACCTCTCGGTTTATTGAGAGATGCCAGTGTTCCGCTCCAATGAGTACGCTTGGAGTGGCATTCTCGTACGTGACAAAGTCAATTAAATCACTTAAATGCGAGTATGAATTTATCTTATCGCGACTTATAGATTGTGGCCGTAGACCTAAGTCATCCATTGCGCGGGCGTTCTTAATTTTGAAAGTCTCTTGCGTGTACCGACCCTTGATACTGAACTCTACGTGGGAGACGGTAGTTTTTCTTACGAGACCGCCTACCCCGTTGACCGTTATCGTCTGTCGCGGTCCCGTCGCTCCAATACGCGTGGCGATGCTAGAATCTATAAGTGTAGCGGTACTTCCGTCATCGAGGAGTGCGTACACGTTACAGGTTCCAGTAGGGCCGGAGACTGTAACAGGAACGATTTTAAGATAAGCACGAGGTCGACTGGCAAGGGTGGTGCTCTGTGTGTCTGTGGCGGTAGTAGTAGATACTATCAACTTTTCGGGATCTACGTGTTCACTTGGGATCGACTGAGTGTTATCTGTGTTTGTAAGCTCTGTGTGGATTGCGTTAACGAGAGGAGATGGTTGTTGTTGATGTAAAAGCGAGCTATGACGAAAAGGGCAGCCGTCCACCCCGCACGGGTTGACTCTGCATGTTTTCCATTGATGAGAACCTGCCTTTAAGCATCGATAACAGACTTTCGCCTCACGCAGCCACCGCCAACGTTCTTCAATTGATAACGCTATAAATTCAGTGCAATCTCGGATGTTGTGGTTATTTTTGCAAAATACACACTTAGGCTCTGTATTTTCTGTTTTAATTGAACACCCTGTATTTTGCGATTTAGGTTTGTGTGTAACAACGTGTACATTTTCGCGTTTAAAAGGTTTTAATGTAGAGACCGGAATGTTGTTTGATTGAAACGAGCCCATCTCGGGCGATAGACCGAAACGAATATGTTGGTCTAACTCGCGTTTCAAAAAATCGGACAAAATCTCAAGTTTAGGACGGCCGGTATTATCCTGGACCGCGAAATCCGTCCATCTGGTTTTAGTGGTAGGATTAAGTTTGCCTAACACTGTGTGAAAAAGCTCAGGCGAACTTATATATTCACGTTGGTTTAATAATTTCATAGTAGAAATGGAGTTGCGTACCTTGTTAGTGAGGATTCCTAGCTCACGTAATTCATTACCTAGTTTGGGCAATGTTTTCAGGTTGTTCACCTCCCTGAATACGATGAGTTCGGGGCGCGCAAAGTTCTCCTCAAGAGCGCGCATGACCTCGTCGGGGTCCTCCGACGACATCAACAGCGCCGCCACGGCCTCACGTGCAGGCCCACGAAGTGCGTTGTCTAGTCGTGTTATGTTGTCTAAAGCTGAAAAATGTATCTTTGTATAATCGAAAATACGTTTAAATTGCAACCATTGCATCGCGTTGCCGAAAAATTGTGGCAACTCTAGCTTTTTAACGCCGGCGGCAGAGGCCAGAGCCTTTGCGGCTGCCGCTGTGTCGGCTACAGCTTGAAGAAGAACGGTTGGTGGGTCAGGTTCCGTTGAGACGAGCGGGGCCATATGACCAACCGCCTCGGACGCGTTGACCTTTAATTGTTGCTCTTTGAGACTCGTTGGTGGAAATAAAGTTGCCCTCGTGGCTGCCGGTGGCGGTACCGAACAGCCGGGTTCTCTAAGCTTTTGGTTTTCAACCCATTGCCTTGTTCGTTCTACGCTTTCTTTACCACTTGCAAAGCTGCCCGCACGGCTACTAGCTGCCTCGGCATCGATAGCTGCAAGTTCCGCCTGCAGATCGCGGTCCTCGACCTGCTGTTGTAAAGTAGCAAGCTCGCGCTGACGCGCCAGCTCACGTGAGGCAAGCTCTTGTTCACGCTCGAGTCGGCGCCGGAGAGCGAGCGCCTCAGCTGCAGCCTTTTGTGCCTTGATGGTGGCAGACGACCGTGACGACCCACTACGAGCGCTACGAGCGCGGTCATCGTCGGCTGCCGATGCAGATTCGGCGTGCTGCGGAGCTGGGGCGGGGGCGTGCTCAACCGCCTGCGTGAGTTTGCTCTTGCTACGGGTAAACATGGGTGAAAAAAAATCGAAGAAGTAAAGAAAATGCGTTAAAATGAGTGTAGATAGTGTGTTTCCTTTACGAACAAATAATCGAAATGAGAGAAAACGGAAATGTCAAAAAAATGAAATTGAGAAAATAGGGATGATTACTACCGATGAAGGACCAAAATGTGAGCTACGGTGGTAGCTGATGAATATGAAGTGGACTGTATAACTAAATGAAATGAAGGAATAACAGATACTTAGCTTTGAGAATTATTTAATATATTTTCACCAGTCACCAAAAAAGCAAACGACAAGAAGTAAAACAAAATCAACATACAAAACGTCAAAAAAGAATAAATATAAAAAACATAATAATATAAAAAGATTACAAAACCTACGAAGAGTTCGCAACAGACTGTAAGATTTACAAACAGTTTATATAATTTGAACAATACTAGATATTCGAGATTCTCAGCGACAATGGCAGCAGGTGGCGAAATTGCGATAGAATTAATTTTATTGGTTTGGATAAAATCGTCGATGGTTATCGCGGTATCTGACCTGCAACGGTAACCAGGAGCCGTTGTGCAGAGGTGCTTAAATGTTTCATGATATTTGCTACAGTGCGTTTGAGTTCCTTACCTATTTGCTATGCCAGGGGTGCCCAAACTTTCAGAAAGATGAAACACCCACCACATACATTATTTTTGCATAATCCCAATTTAATCAACAGACACAAATTGAATTTTAGTAGTTTTACTTTTAAGTAATAAGTAAGTTATTTTATTATCTTTTCGATTTATAAAGTAGGTTAGGAGGAAGTTGCGAGTATGCGAATATTTTACTTACTGAGAAGGCTTATTTCATGTATTACAATGTAAATTACGGTAAGGGCAAATATACATGATTGATACACGATTCTGCTCACCCCGGTGTCAGTTACAAGCGAGGAGTGTCTGTCTGGATTTATTTTGTGTTTGTACAACTATGTCTTTACCATTGCGCATTATATAACTTCTTTAAGCTATAAGTAATACATAGCGCACAGAGAACCAGTATATCAAAGGGTTTAAATACTTTAATCTATCGCTGCTCTGTTCACTCATAAAAAACTTTCGTGTTGATGGAATGAACATGAGTCTTAATTACTGACCACACGACGAAATATTCAAACGAAATAGAGCCTTATATGAATGTTTTAAAGAGCTATATTAGAGCTTGATGGCTGGTTGTAATAAGCTTTCTAAAATTTATCCGGAGTTAGTCGGAATGTTCGTGCGTGAGATGGTACTAAAAAGGTAGGTTTGGTACCTAGTTTTTCGTCTAGATTTGTGGAGGTTTTTTCTTTTTTACTTGAATAGAAAAGTTTTGTTTAATGTCGCCTTTAACGGTTTCCGTGGTCTGGAAGAAAAACCTCGGCACTGGGCCCTAAACGTCCATTAAAAAAAGTACTCTATTCCATAGATTATTTCCATATTGTAGTATTCTATTTCTCTTTTGTTTTGTATTTTGTTTTTCCCTGTTTGTGCAATAAAGTATTTGTTATGTTATGTTATGTACATAATGTGAAATCAAGTTTGTTACTATTAGAATTTTTTACGTAATAGATCTGTCTTTATTGTGTCTGTTCTTGTCTTTATCATCATCATCATCAGCCCATTAACGTCCCCACTGCTGGGGCACGTGCCTTCCCTATGGATGGATAGGGAGATCGGGCCTTAAACCATCACGCGGGCCCAGTGCGGATTGATGGTTATTAACGACTGCTAACTGTCTTTATACAATTTTGTGATTTGGCTGCTTAATATCAGTTCCCAGACAGTTAATCCCATGCATTCATGTCTTGTATACTAAAACTACGACCTAATTTACTAAATTATAATGACAAAACAAATTACTCTACGCTAGCCGAATAATGTTCTAGATCTATCAACATTTATCGACGTCAGTCTGATACACTTGATAAGCTGTTAGGGCCTAGAAGGTAGTTTCGTATCGGGACTCGAACCTTGGACTGTCGTCCCACTCCGCACGCTAGCCTCTGAGTTATTGCCTCGAGTCGGTTTGTTATCCATAAAATTGTTGTAATGAAGTAAATGCTAATTTGAGTAGGTTTGATTGAAGTGTTTATTATGGTGGAAAATTAGAATGAAGTGCCCTTGTGTTTTGATCATTAAAAACTTTTATTTATAACAACAATTACACATCATCACGCCTTTATCCCCGAAGAGGTAGGCAGAGGTGTATTTAGTATATACACCCACTCCTCGCAAGCTATTCGTATTGTTATCTATTTGTTACCCGTGCATGTTTAGGAAAACTCATAGATGTTGTCACCGAACGAAGAAATACTCCTTTGGCAAAATCTCTATGGTCCAGTCCTATAAAAAGAAACATAATGGCGGACATTTTTAAGAAGAAAACAAGAAAGGAAGACAGTTGAAGATCGGGAGCGAAAAAGATTAGTCATGGTCGAACTACAGGTATTTAATTATATTAGTCGTATTGAATAATTACTTGTTATTGGTAGATAATCAAAACAAATGTAAGTGTATAATGAATGTTGGATGTCGATGTAAATATGTATGAATTAAATTGGTTTTTCTTTAATATAAAGAAGAAAATAAGTCTAAAATGACTGACTCGACCGGGTCTTTGAACCCGCAACTCTTATCGGATAATGACGATATATCTTATATCAAAAGTACTTCACTCTATAATTCCCACCTTTAACAAATCGATGCGAAATCTCGAACAATTCAATAATTTTGCCAGCAAACCTTCAGCCGTCGCGTCAAGCCCACGTCGCGATTGACAAATTGAATTTATTGCGCCTGCGCGGCGAGAGTTATTGTGCTAATTACCAATGACTTGTGATTGTTATTGCGAGTAGATCTCCTATGTAGTTAGGATATTGGGTGGTTGAGGGCGAGGTTTATACAACCATCTAATTCTTTAGGTTGAGGTAAAAATCTTACTATAATCAGAATTACATATTTTATCTTGAGCCTAGTACATGACCCAATTGAATTAAATTAGGCATACCTTCCCGGAAAATAGCGGAGAAAAAAATAGTAGCATAAAGTGTTTGCGTTGTATTTAGAACCAAGTATTTTGTTGTGGGCCAGGTTAACTTTACCTTTTTTTGATAAACTACTAAGCATAAACTACTTGGCCGGACAAATGGGGAGCGCTGAGGGCTCTCACCCGGTACAAAGTCTAAGACAACAGGCCTGAGGGTGCCCAGTTGGGCGCGAACCTCGGCTCAGGGCGTCTGAGAGGAAAAAATATTTGAAAGAATCAATCGACTGTAGTGGGTCGATAGCGATAAACGCTGATTGAGGGAAACCGTCGACCACGCCGGCGGGGTTGGTAATGGAGCTTTAACTTTACCCCAATCAAAACAAAGCCTAAAATAAATCACTAGAGTGCTTGAACGCCTATAATTTACTACAAAACTTCGTGCTAACAAAAGTCAATAAATAACTAAACATTGACGATTGATTCCTAGAATTCTAAGAATTATACGAGACTGTACACACTGATCTAAATTATATTGAAACCTAAATAATACTAAGTTATCGTAACGACGTCCTTGTTCGGTTGAACTTTGCATAATTTAGATCGTTATCAATGTTAATAATACTTAAAGCTTTAGGATATTTAAAATCAATGCATCATGTTTTAATATAGATTTGTGTGTTTGTTGTGCGTGTTTGAAACGATTGATGAATGTGGAGGAAGCAAGACAAATGCGTCAGGATCGATGCAAATGCCGGCGGGGACGCGGTTGTGTGCAATTGCGTTCCCGTATCCCCGGCACACGGCGGCAAAGAGGAACACCGTTGGGTTTTAGTGGATATACCGGGTGGCGACACCCGGGGAGTCCCACATAACCACGTCGTCCCCCCGGGCGGCGTGGTATGCGTAACGCATTTCCCAACGTCAAAAAAAAAAGGATCGATGCAAATGGAACTCCATAGTCTCTGCTTACCCCTGTGGGAATCTTAAACAATATAACAAATTGTTACTGCAATATTTTTCCAGACAGACTGCCCACCCAAATACGAACTGCAGGCGTGAGGTTATGCGTATCGTTATAATATTCATATCGACTTTCCGAATACAATCTGCATAGCTCATGCGCCTAGCAGTCTGGGAGTGGAGGTCATATTGGCCAAGGACCACTGCTGGTTTACTAAGTATTATGATATACGACAATAACACTCGTAAATATTACCACGCTTAAATCCTACACTATTATTGCTTATACATTGTTTTAAGTTTACGCGGTTATTATCATAATTCAACTCATCAGCTATTATCATCAGTCGTCCCGTGATCATGGCACTTGCAACAGTGTCGAAATATCGGGAGTCTCACATCCCTATTTTAAACGCGGTAAGAACCCGTTATTATGAGTTTTAATTACTATTATTGCTTTTACGATTTGTATAGATACAAAGGAATATACAAATTTGACGACCCGATTACTCTAGCTATAGAGGCGGCCAATCAGCTAGCGACAACGAACATTTCAGGACCTCGATACCGACCCCGCCGGACGGTCACCCTCAGGCCTTGTTGTCTCAAATTTTATACCGGCCAAGTAGTTAATGCTATCTGCGGCCAATCCACAATCATCACTAATTTAAGAGCTACGCTCTTGTCGGTGTAACATCCTCCATTCTTGTCTATCAAAGACCAATTCATTCACCTCCTTATGAGAGACGACGTTCGCCTTCTCTTTAATCTGTTCCATGTAAGCTCTTCTTGGTCTCCACAATAAGTTGCGTAAAAAAACTATATAGATATGTTGCCTATATTTATTTATATGTGACAATTTGAGCAAGTAACCTCTTAAGAACTGCATGAACGCAAAAAAAACCTTAGCTACAGTTGTTCAGCTCATTAGTTTGTTTTCAGCGTAGAAAACACTAAGTCCTGCTCAAAATTCCTCTTGTACAAACATTTTAAAAGTATGGACAACGGCTGCTTTTTTTTTCCAATTGTTGTTTCTTGTACTCTTATCTACCTAAATACTAGGTAGTAAAGGTCTTTTTACATATAACTGTTCGGCTTTTTTACTGTCGCGATTTTTTAGACACCTCACTGGTCCTGCCAACTCCGCAAAGCGTCACAGACTTCATACCTACATTAGCCCGGAGACGGAAAGCAAAACGCAACAGTGGTACAAAGAGAGTTGCAAAACTTTATGCCAAGTTATGCTAGTCTGCGCCCGCGCCGCCCGTATGCTAATGCTGCGCGGACGCACCCACGGTGGATGAGGCATTGTCAGTACATGTGGACCCTTAGAGTTGGGAGAAAAAGTTTGTCCTTTTTTTGTCTTTTGCTGTAGTAACTCTGTGGTGCAAATATAGGTACTCTAGTAATTATACTGTTCAAAATATATACCATAAAATGAAGAAATAATTTTAACTTGAATCTACTACAAACAAAGCATTTGTGTTAGAGACTTCTTGTTTTTTGTTTTGTAGTTATTTTTTATTCTTAAGCATCCTTTCTATACGCTGTGTTATAAAACTTAAAAAAAAACTTTAAGAGTACCTTAAGAGTTTTCTTCCAATCCGTGAAAGCTTGTTAATGGATTTTAGATAAAAAAATAAAGTATAATACAGAGTTGATAGTTGTATTTTGATATGCTGGGGCTTCGCAAGATACGGTTACAAGTTTCTGTTAGTGTGAAGTGTATGAAACAATTGATGAATGTGGAGGAAACAAGAGAAGTGTGTCAGGATTGACGTAAATGTAATTTTATATTTTTATATCTTTTAAAGCAATACGAAAGTTTCCACCTATAAAAAACAGTAAAGTTGCTTTGTACTAAACGTCAAAATTTAAAATTACTACGGAATTTGTATGAAAAAGCACACTGTGACGTCATAGAAAAACGTGTTAAAATGTCGGATTTATTATTACGTTTGTTTTTTAGTTGAATTGAAAAAAGAAAATGTTTTTTGACAGTTTTAGATCTGTGTTTATTTAGTAAACAGAGTTTTATAATTTATCTTTGACCTAGAGTACCACCCAATTATAGAGGTACTCTCAATAGAAACATTACTAGAAATGTCACCTCCAATGTTTCTTGCAAATCAGCGCAGGCGCACAACGAGCGATGACGGGGAAGATAGCGTGAAATCATAAATACAGCTCGCGTCCACTGCTTTGTCTTTGCCTTTTTGCACACTACACAGATGTAGTATACACATCGTGTGTAGTTGCATGAGTCAACTATTACTGGTTGGTAAATTGATATTTACTTCCAGTACAATCCTACATATTTTTTTTTGAAGTAACGTATAGTAATTTACCGTATGCGGCATTAGCTACTTGGCCGGACAAATGGCGAGCGCTGAGCGTTCTCACCCGGTACAAAGTTGCAAAATGTATGCAATAGGATGGTTACAACTAGTCAAATCAGTTACTTTTTAATAAACGTCAAAACGCGAAATTACTATGGAATTTGTATGAAAAAGCAACCTGTGACGTCATAGAAAAACGTGACAAAATGTGGAACTTATTATTACATTTTTCTTTATTAAAATTCATAAATATGTTAAATAGAAGAAAGAAGACATTTTTTGTCATGTATCGATTTGTCTTTATTTAGTAATCAGAATTTCATAATTTATCTTTTACCTAGGTAACTACCCAATTGTACACAATTTGAACTCTACATTTTTATCTATCATCATGTCCCTAACGTTATCCCGTTTTTCCGCACCACACACACACACACACACACACACACACACACACACGCAAGCACGCTCGTACGCACACACATACGCATACATTACATGCTACATTTCGTTATCAGTTAAAATAAATATCTCCCAGCAGACCTGATCCAATGATCAAGCGCAATTGTTGAGGATAACGTTAGAAGGCACATTTTACGTATTGGTATTAGAGGTTTTAGATGTATGATAATGATGCACTACATGATCGCTAGTCGCCTCGATTATAACAGATCCATCATTTTGGACATGACACGTTTCTCAGTCAACTTTCACTACATATCCACACGAGCAGTGCATGCAAATAAGGACTAAAAATAAACACTTATGGAACGGTAAATGAAAAATATTTTTTCTCATCATACAGCCTTTACACGTCCCACTGCTGGGCACAGGACTCCCCTCAATCAACCGTAGGGGGTATGGAGCATACTCCACCACGCTGCGTCACTGCGGTTTGGTGGAGCTGTTTTTATGGCGCGACCAACGGCTTAACGTGCCCTCCGAAGCACCGAATCATCTAACTTTTTCAGACAATCGGGTGGTTTAAACCTAAAAAGTCCTTACCAAATAAATGACAGTCTCATAAAGTGATTTCGACGATGTCCCCATCGGGAATCGAACTCGGACCTCCAGATCGTGAGATTAACGCTCTAACCATTAGACTACGGAGGCTGTTTTATTGTTTTCTAGCGTGTATTAATACTTGGTTATTCTAGGTTGATTGGTAATTCTACCTACCCGTATAAGTGTTATGCGCGTGATTTTGTTTGAAAATGATACTTAAACCCATAACACTTTCCTGATTACTTCTACGCGGTGTAAATGACACCTTAACGAATACTGAGGGGGATGATTCAGCTCATTACTCTGAGTTAATATCAAGCACAATTTCTGATCGCAAAAGTATAGAATGGAAATTAATTTAAAAAATTACAAAAAGAAATGAATTTTGCGACGGAAAATTGCACTTGATATTATCTCAGAATTACGAGCTGAAACATCCCCCTCAGTATTCGTTACGACATCACCACAACCTCATTGTCAATCCCATACATTTAACCCCATTGTCTTAATCTTCCTACATCGTTGTAACAGCGTCACTGTACCGTGAACTTTGTTAATATTTGCGATTGTTCAACAAATTGGTCTCCACTACACTTACTTGAGTCAACTGTTTAATTATACGTTTTAGCAAGGTGAATTGTTGACACTTGGTTTATCTTCGTTTTTCAGTACACTTAACATATTTTAGTTCGAGGATAGCGAGTGTCGCGTAGTTGATGTTTTCTTGCAGAAGAGACGTTGTATTGGAGACTAGAGCCCTATCTCTTACAAAGGTTGTCTACTCTGGTGTTGTAATAAAACGATCAGCGGACTGTCATCTTCAGCCCATTAACGTCCCTACTGCTGGAGCGCGGGCCTTCCCTATGGATGGATAGGGAGAACGGGCCTTAAACCATCACGCGGGCCCAGTGCGTATTGATGGTTATTAACGACTGCTAATGCAGCCGGGACCAACGGCTTAACGTGCCTTCCGAAGCACGAAATTATAGCATTCATCAGTTTGTAAATAAGTATTTTAAGTTCGGTTTTAATAATGCAATTTTAGGAGACTGACAAAAAAATTTAAGTCACGATTAAGTTACTCATTAGTCGCAAAACTTAATTGTAATTTTAAATGAAGTATATTACGTAATTTTCTTCTTAATATTAAAGAAATAAATATGCAAAATATATTGAAACATTTCAAAATATATATAAAACTTTCTAAGCTCTTCAATATGTCCCTTCCTGAGTCATTAAAATAGCACATTAAAGTAATAAAGTTCTGGAGTAGGAATTACTCGTTTGACCACGTTTTTGCCCAGCTGCTCAATCATGCGCCCACGCGCCCACTTTGTGACTGGTCAGTGGTCAGACTGTTAATTAAACTACTTTATATAACTGAAGAGATTCGCTTACATACTTTCATAGGATTATGTGGGATTTTATGAAGTTTAGCTAAATAAAATTCATGAATGATCACTGGTCAGTAAGTACTGTATTTTTATGTTGTCGTGCAGTTGAAATTAATAATTTCAAAATTATACGTTACTCGTCTTAATCTAAGAGAGCGCTACGTCCACGCGACGCCAGCGCCGCGCACGCTCGGCGTTCGATAGCCGACCAGCGCTGGCGTCGCGTCGCCGCGGCGTCGGCGTAGCGTGGACGTCGCGCGGACGCTGGCATGACGATGACGCTCGAAAGACGCTAGTGTGGGGGGTTTCTAAGAGTATTTACACAGAAGTGTAGGTATACAACTTTCTTCAAATTATCTCAATGTATACATTAAGGTGTAATTACGAGGTAATTACTGTGTATTATTCGGATTATACGGTCCAGTTGTTATTATTGAATCGTGCATTAGATACTCTTACTTACTTACGTAAACACAGGCAAGTCATTTTTATCGGGGTGGGCAGATCTATAAGTGATTAGAACACCACTTGCAGTCACATTTAGTATTCTTCTTCTATCGTGTGGGTTGTGAGGTGGATTACCAACTTCATCAACCCTGGTGTCAGGGTTACTATTGAGCTGCCAAAGGCCCCTGACATGACTCATGTAACCAAGAAGAGCTTACATGAAAGAAATTGAAGAGTATGCGAACGTCGTGTCGCCTTTGATAGACAAGACTGGGGAATGCTACACCGACAAGAGCGTGGCTTTTAAATCAATGATGATGGTACCTCTGATTACCCCAATTAGGATATAGTTATGAGCTTAGGATATTTTGTGGTATTAAATCCATTTATAAGTAGAATGAAACGCGTTACCGAAAATAAGTCACTCAAGCGTTATCGCACGTCACGGCGAGTTAGTGTAAGCCGTTAAGCCGATGTAGGCAAATCTGTATGAGCGTGAAACTGGCTAGATCGCCGTTACTTGTTTACTTCGCTTATCTCAATCCGGAGAACGCCCACAGCTACTGTCTGTAGGGTGGCCATGATTAGCTGCTTATGTACAGTCATGAGCAATAATGTATCCGCTTTAGGACTCTGTCGCACTAACATATTTGACATTTAGTGAGACTTACAGTTCAATTTGTAAAAAAAGTTAATGTGACATGGTACCAAAATGTATACATATTAACGGCCGTACACACGGTATCACCATTTTCTAGACGTTACTTCTTGTACCTCGGATGACATCAGCTACCTAAACGGCCTCTGTGGTCCAGTGGTTGAGCGTTGGGCTCACGATCCGGAGGCTCCGGGTTCGAATCCCAGTGAGGACATAGTACAAAATATCACTTTGTGATCCCTAGTTTGGTTAGGACATTACAGGCTGATCACCTGATTGTCCGAAAGTAAGACGATCCGTGCTTCGGAAGGCACATTAAGCCGTTGGTACCAGTTACTTACTGATGTAATTACGTAGTCGTTACATGAGTCATGTCAGGGGCCTTTGGCGGCTCAATACTAACACTGAAATCAGGGCTGTTGAGGCTGGTAATCCACCTCACAACCCTTACAATAAGAAAAAGACAGTTTTGCTTTATTCCGTTTTTTGTTTTATATTTGTTACTGTAGTGTCCCTATATAAAAGGTAAACGTTTCTTTATTTCTTTCTATTTGGCCGTGGTAGCCCAGTGGAAGAACGCTTGACACTTATTGTGAGGTCGCAGGTTCGAATCCAGTACGGGAACGGGAACAGAATTTTGTTTCGGTGGTATGTCTTAATCTGTACTGGGCTGGTTTTCTCCTCACGGGTTGGAAGGTCAGACAGGAACACTCGTCTTAAACGATTATACGTGTATGAAACGATTATTGACTGCGGAGGAAGCAAAAGAAGTAATTCCGTAGTATCTGCTTACCCCGATGGGAAGGATGAATTTATGTATGTATGTAGTGTAGACGTAGAAGTCAAAGAAGTTTCTTGTATTTTTTAATTACAAATTTCGTATTGACACATCTGTGACAACTAACCAGACATAGAAAACTTGTTACTAATCAATTAAAATTATCTTTATTTGGCGGAAGAAAGTAGTGGAATGTAAGTGACACTTGTCTTAAGCTATAAGTTAATTTGGACTATCTTTTTACAGAGTTACTAAATATAGATACGCCCACAATAATGTCAACGTGCGACATGTGGTTTGATTTGAAAAAAAAAAAAACAACTGAAAGTATTTCTAATTTCCTGTCACTATTTCTGTCACCATCATAACTATAATTACGGAGTGCTAGTCAGGTTTGAGATGAAAACGAAGTTTGCCTGTAGTAAAATATTGTAATCAATATTTTCATCTCAAACCTGACCAAACCTGACCAGCACTCCTGACCTCAAACCTGACCAGCACTCCTTAATGATGGTTATGATGGTGACAGAAATAGTGGATTTATAAGAAAGTGATATGTCTTGTTCTTTTATGTTTTTGTAATTTTTTGAGTGTCTATTTAATAATAGACACTCCATAGTCAACAACCATCTTAGAACTGTAACTCAAAACGTAGGCTTCAAGTGTCGGTTCCATCATGATGGATTTAGGGCTATATGATGGTAACGTTCCACACGATATCCATCTCAGGACTTCACGGCTCAATAAGAGTTCAATCCGTGAGATCTTCGTTCGGAGAAATGCATTTTCGGAGGTATGTGACTTAGCCTGTATTAGGGTGGTTTTCCTTTCGCGGGTGGGTAGGTCAGACAGGTAGTCGCTTCTGTAAAAAACCGGACCTGTCAAATCTTCAGGTCAGGTAAGCGGACCCTGTGAAAAACGAGGTAATGCTAGAGAGATGATGAGCCCTGTACGGATAACGCATGACTTACGGGTTCGAATTATAGCTCGGGTCTGTATAAATTCAACTTTTTTTGAGTTTGAATTTTTTTTTGTGTTTTTTCTTCATTTTTTTTTTCTTTTTGTTTTTTTTTTGTTTTTATTTTTTTTGTTCTTTTTTAGTTTGGATCATAGATAATTAATATCACGTGGTTTTAAGGATTTGTGCCCAGTCAATAGCAAGCCTCGTTCCTTATTACATGGGACTCAAACATAGCGAGAAGTGCGTGTATATTTATACTATCCTCTTGCTACCCGGGTGCGCAGGCTTGATGCCATGCTATGTCAAACCTTATTACCATAATAACTTGAACTAAAACTCATTTCCTAAGCGATTCGCCCTTCATTTATAGAACAACCTTCACTATTTTACACGCTTTTAAGCAAGTCACGTCTACTGTCAAACTAAAACACACCGCCACAGCATTTCAACTTCGTTAGGATAACGCCCGGGGCGGAAAAAATCCTATCAAATAATTAGAACATGGTCACCCGCTATCTAAAGCATTTAAAGCATTTATTACTTGGACACCACTGACAATTGCTCGTGAGTTCTCTTGGAATTAAGTATGCACACATAAAAGGCGCAACTGTATCCCAATTTGGGTAATCAGAGGTACAACCAAGATGAACTAAGTACCCACACGTCACCGAGCTTTCTGTTAGGTGGTGAGCCGTATCGCCGTCTATAATGCAATGCGAAGAAATGTTAAGTATGCAATGTTGATTTTAATCATGTTTTTAGTGTTGGCGTGGACATAAAAAAAAAACATTCTTCTAAATTGCGTCGGGTTTGAGGCTTTAGCCAACTTGCAAACGATTACAAATAATGAGTATCGCTTTTCGAAATTGTCTGCAACTTGACTAAGGCTTCTGGATGTTTCTACACCTACTCACAGTGCAGAGTCAATAAAAAAATAAAAATTAGTTATAAAAACCTGAGATGAGACACTTATTTTTTCCTTCTGTTTAGTTAGAATGGTAAGTATTTAATAAAGGTGATGCACAAAAAAATGTACAACTATTATACTAATATGTTTTATTGCTAAAACAATTATTTTAAATTCTATTTGATTAAGGTTTAGTACGATCTACTCTGAACCAGCGTGCGTGTATGAAGCGATTGATGAATATGGAGGAAGCAAGAGAAGTGTGTCAGGATCGAAGCAAATGGAATTCTATAGTCTCTGTTTATCCCGGTGGGAAATGGGCGTGAGTTTATGTATGTGTATCTATTCGATACTAAATCCATCACATAAGTGTGGGAATGGAAAGGTATGATGCATGAAAAGGAACGTTTGGAGCGAGAAAGTATGAGAGAGTGAGAGAGACAGAAATAGGAAGCGGAAGTGGTATTAGTTTTTTTTAATATAGACATTATAAGAAGCGAATTGTGAAGGTGCGTAGCGTGGATGTGAACCAAATAAAAAGACGAATAAAATCAAGAGTGTTCAATTGAAGACGACGAAGTCCCTTCCTACATAAGTTTAAAAAAATATTCTGCAAATTCACGACTTTCACATTTTCATACAGTCCCGAACACAGACAAAATGATACTCTATTATAAAGTAACAGTGTAGATAACACTAACAAACTAGTTATTGCAGATTATGATAATTCTAATAATGATGTCAATCGTATGTATGGCTTTGCGAAGTCGGAATTGAGATAAGTTATCTTTCAAGAAAGTTAAGTGTAGTTCGGACAAGTGGTGCAACGAGACTGGATTTTGATCTGGTTCTATTGATTTACTACTTGCAGATGTAAATAGTTGTAAGCAAGATAAGGTTACTAATAATTATATTTTAGCACCTCTTAAAGTTGCTTCGGGCGTTTTACGTTTTACGCATTTATTTAAATTATTTATAAATTTATTGTAAACTTTTCAGAAGTTGAATCTGGAATTAATTCGTGAATCAAAACAAAATAACAATAAAGTTCTAAATTCAAATTCTAAAAGTTAATGAAAATACAAACAAATACTCATTTCCATGTTCATAAATTATTCGTTTTATTGTGTTTCAGAATTTGAATTCAGAACTAAATAATTTGAATGTTATTTTGTTTTGATTCTCGCGTAAAGAAAACAAAAATAAAGTACTTGGTTCTGAATTAAAATTCTGAAAGCTAATGAAAATACAAACGAATGATAATTTCCATGTTTATTAATTATTTGATTTATCGTATACTTATCACAATGTGAATTCAGAACTAAATAATTTGAATGTTATAAAGTACTTGGTTCTGAATTCAAATTATGATACACGATAAATCGAATAATGATGAACGTGGAAATTAGCTTTCGTTTATATTCCGAAAGACGATGATTGCCGAAGTACATTAGAAAATAGAAGAGCTGGTACTGGACGTAGCATGTGACGCATTCGTTTTTAAGGTCTTAATATTATTAAGGTCATAAATAATGCGGAAGACGGCCTCTATAGACCATTAGAACTTTATTACAGCTAAACATTCACACACAATAAAATAGGACTGAGCACGACTGCGCATGCGTCTGCTATCACTACAAAGTCAATTACAACCATCGTAGTTGGACCTGTGAAATAATGGACCGTAATTGTGGTCAAACCTACTGTTGATAAAAAAAATATGTTTCGGAGGAATGTGACCTAACCCATAATTGGGTTGGCTTTCTCTTCGGTATTGGTCAACCGCAAGCATACTTTAAATTAAAAAAGAATAATTAAATTATGTTTTGAAGGTATGTGACCTAACCTGTAAGTGAGTTCGTCTTCCTTTCGGGATTGGAGACAGTGGTTTCAGTGAAAAAACCGGTCCTGTCAAATTTTCAGGTAAAGGAAGCGGACCCTGTTAAAAAGGGGATAACGCTATTAAGAGAAATATTACTTATTTATTCTAATCAGAACCGGAGAGGAAATATGATTGGCCACCTGATACGACACGATTCATTTATAACAAACATTATAGAAGGAAAATTTGAAGGGAAGAGAGGAAGGGGCAGACCTAGGATAACATTTATGAAACAAATAAAAGAGAAGGTGCAGGTCGTGTCGTATCGGGAGGTGAAGGTTTTGGCGGGAAGAAGAGAGGAATGGCGGTTACTCCACCGACAAGAGCGCAGCTCTTAAATAGAGAGAGAGAGAGAGATTCTAATCAGAGATCGTTATAACATCTTGATATGGAGTCACACACTGGACAGTCCATACAAAAATGTCATTCTTAAAGTACGACCCAGCGGGGGTGAGGTAAACCTAGCTCGGCGCCCAGACGAATTGGTGCGGGCGGAGAGTTACCGCTCTATCGTAGTATTATTCTTTATTCTATGATGGAGTGGTAGAAATAAATATTATGAAGTTTTCCGAGCTCCTTCTAAACTGGTTAGGTATCGATTGAGCTGTAAGCCAGTCATCGGATTGACGGACAATCGAGGTCGAAAGCTATTATAAGCTGGAGAATTCCCTTCAGTAACATACATTGTATCTTTAGGGTACTGTTAGACAAGCAAGCCTATTGTAGATTCTGTATTGTAACACCTAGATATGTTGTAAAGCTCGTGCGATGCGTGCAATAAACCTTCTCGATGATGCCTCTGAATAGGTAAATAAGTTGCAAGTTTTAATGGAATTCTATAGAATCTGTTTTGAGAATGCATGCCGATGGCTAGTGAGGTTGATGGTGGTTGTAAAAGAAAAAAAAAGTTATTGTAATTTTTGTTTTCATTATTATGGCAATATTTGATGGTGTCGTCCATTCATAACGCGAGAGGGACATTAATTAGTATTCCCATATAAAACGGACGGACAGACAAACAAAGTGATCCTATAAGTTTCGTTTTATCTTTTGATGTTCGGAACCCTAAAAAAATGTGTTTCGGAACGTAAAAAATAAACAATATGTTTATAATAAAAACAGTCAATCTTAGGTAATACACTTTATTTCCTCGGATTTCGATTACAAATCTCAATCTCCAACCGCCTGCTTCTCACCCCCCACACAAAAAAAAGCCATCTTTTCGTAACGTCACTTTTTTCTTTCCTTCTTCACCACCACTAGTATTGCCAAATAATTTTATATTAAATCAAAATAAAAACAATTAATAAGCATAATTCAATTAAGATTACGACATGTTAATATGGCGATGCAACTAACCAGGCTAACAGAAACTTCGAGGTGTGGTTATTTAATACGCTAGTTTTCAACTTATTTTGATGATTTTTAACAAAGGTAAACACACGAAATTACCATGGAATTTGTATGAAAACGCACGCAGTGACGTCATAGAAAATGTGAGAAAATGTCTGGCTTACTTATTATTACGATTTTATTGATTAAAATTCATAAAAAGTTAATAAATAGAAAAAAGAAAATGTTTTTCGTTAGTTTTAGATCTGTCTTTACTTAGTAGTCAGAATTTCATAATTTATCTTGAGCTTAGGACACGATCCAATTCATCTTGCGATGGTTGTACTTCTGTCTACGCCAATTTGGATATAGGCGTGATCTGTGTTATGTTAAATCTATGTATAATATGTATGAAATATGTAATATGTATGTATATGTCAAATATGTAAAAAAAATAAAACCTTTCACCATTCGGTTCATATGATTCATCTTAGGACCTCATTATCACGGTTGCAGTCTTCTTCTTCTATCGTGTGGGTTGTGAGGTGAATTACCAACCTCATCAACCCTGGTGTAAGGGTTACTATTTAGCCGCCAAAGGCCCCTGACATGACTCATATAACGACTAAGTACTAACATCAGTAAGTAGTAACCGGGACCAACGGCTTAACGTGCCTTCCGAAGCACGGATCGTCTTACTTTCGGACAATCAGGTGATCAGGCTGTAATGTCCTAATCAAACTAGGGACCACAAAGTAATTTTTGTGATATGTCCCCACCGGGAAACGAACCCAGGACCTCCGGATCGTGAGCCCAACGCTCAACCACTGGACCACGGAGACCGTAAATATGTAAAAAAAAAACCTTTCACCATTCGGTTCATATGATCCATCTTAGGACCTCATTAATACGGTTGCAGTTGTCTTCTATTAAGTCGAATCTATCTGTCTGTCTATAACGTTATAGTACTTTCACTTAGCACATTATCTCGAAGATCAATATGCTTCACAACATATCTAGACCAAAATGAAAGTATTGTCGGTATTTTTTTATTTCAATATAACTTAACAAAACATCACGTCTGTATATCCGAAGAAGTATCTTACATACATAAACAGCCTCTATACGTCCCACTGCTGGGCACAAGCCTCCCCTGAATCAACCGGAGGGGGTATGGAGCATACTCCACCACGCTGCTCCACTGCGGGTTGGTGGAGGTATTTTTACGGCTAATAGCCGGGACCAACGGCTTAATGTGCCCTCCGAAGAAGAAATATCTTATATGTTAATAATTATTATTTTTATTTTTTACAGGTACGTTCAAATTACTTTCTTGCTTCGGGATATTTTATGTAAGTTACTTAAGTATACTTAAATCTGACTCAATTTTAGTTACTAAGTTTGTACAATGTCTGAAATTTCATGTCTTCCATTTTGCGTAAAATTCGAATAATCAAGTCATCACTCTTCGATGTTATAACCGAACTAGGGACCGCTAAGTGGTTTCTGTGATAATTTATAATAAAGAATTTTATTACTGGACAACATAAAACCCAACTAAACCCTGTGAAAAACGGGATAATGCTAGGGAGATGATGATTATGACTGATGATAGATAAATCACTTAAATAAGTGATTATATTGTATGCATGTGTGACCATTTGGTCTACAGTCACACATGCATACAATACAAATCAACAACAATACTCACCACATACAAAATGTTTGACACACGCTAGGTATGTATGTGTGCTGCAGCAGCGCAAAACGGTCATAGCTCAGCGCAAGTATTTGCCCTTTCGAGAAAATCGCTGATTTTCAGCTACAACCCAGATAGAGGAAACCGCGGATACGGTAATCGAACGTTACCGTATCCGCGGTAATTGACGTTGTTTACAAATAAAAAATAATGCATGCAGAAGATAATCGTAAAAATGCGTTGTAAAATTGGTGATATACCTACGTACATAAAAAAATGATCGTCTCTGGACTACATAAGTCGTCTGTAAGTATAGATTACTAATTCTTTTCTTGTTCAAACCTGAGTCACTCTTCGTGTATATCAATAATATATGTCTTTTTCTATCATGTGGGTTGTGAGGTGGATTACCAACCTCATCAACCCTGGTGTCAGGGTTACTATTGAGCCGCCAAAGGCCCCTGACATGACTCATGTAACGACTACGTATTCACAGTAAGTAGTAACCGGAACCAACGGCTTAACGTGCCTTCCAAAGCACGGATCATCTTACTTTCGGCCAATCAGGTGATCAGCCTGTAATGTCCTAACCAAACTAGGGATTACAAACAATCTATGTGAGATAGGTACTTACAACATCTACAAGAAACATTTACCTAAATAAACTTTTTTATTATTATTAAGAAAAGGTACATACTTGGGCAGACCGTAAAATATATTTCTTTCAACTATGCCGCCATCAGATTATACGAAAATCCTGTATCTATTTCTATTATAATCGTATTTCGGTATACTTGTGATCTGTCCAATTATATTTTGGACAAAGGAATTGTCAAATAACAGGGGGAAGGGACAAAATTGTCAGTGGCGCCATAGACCTCACTTACCTGCTGTTGAGGCAGTGGTTCTCAAAGTTTGATTGCCCATTTTAAGCTTGGGCAGTCCCGGTAATGTGTTTCGAAGGTTCGGGTTTGGATGGTCAGACGTCAGACAGGCAGTTGTTTTGAAGTACTTCAAGCCCGCTCTAAGCTTGCATTAGTGCTGAGCGGAGCGAGTGTCACTAAAGAGTGTCTATAAAGTTCTATACCTACATAGTATGATTGCTTATTCTATGACTAAGGTTTGAAAATGGAATGCATTCTTCTGATTTTGAGTATTTACTGTAGAACTTACAGAATTCGAAATTTAAAAAGAAAATTTTGTTCATATAATTAATTATTATATTTTTAAAACTTATTTTCTCATGTTTCTTTTCCTACATTCTATTTTGAATTTTCATGATACTCATAGTCATTTAGCGGTCAAGTCATTTTAAAATGATATTATTACTTATTATTATTATTGCTACCTAGACAATCTAACCTACCTATAATATTTACGTTTATAATAATTGTTACGTTTCGTTTAAAATACTGTATGGAGTGAGAATCAAGCGTTTGTCTTCCCAATATCATAACAATGAAACTAACGCACAAAGTTTGAGCACCAGCGGCCTCTACTAACCTACCTGCGAGAACCCAAAATAATTGCTACTATTACGCAGGTACCAGTGGTTACATCTGTGACGGACACGCACATTTTACTGTCAAATTCTATATGATTTATACATGGCTAAAGTATGTTTTAAGGAGGAGATCGAGAATCAAATTTAAGGGGAAGAGGACTGGGTGTTACTAGAATAGGGCCCGGGCGTTAGGTACAGTCATGAGCAATATAATGTACCCACTTTAGGACTCTGTCGCGCTAACATATTTGACATTTAGTGAGACTTACAGTTCAATTTGTCAAAAAAGATAATGTGATATGGTACCAAAGTGTATGTACATATTAATGCTCGTGACCGTACATACAGCCACTTTAAAGAGCGGTCATACAAACTTTACCTCTCCGTTCTGTTCACTTCTTTCCTGTTTTTAAGTGCGTTCTCGTACAAAGATCGCATACTTTCAACATAAGTTTTAAGCAACTCGGGTCTTGACTACAATAACCCCATGTTACCAACATCAGCAGATACGCGCCAGTAGCGCACACACTTAGGCCCAAAGATGAGGCGTTTTACGCGCGTTGTAATACCACAGAGTACTTAACATCGTACGGAGACAGACGCAGATCTCCAAGCATGCAGGAATCTATAAAGTAATCAAATTACTCTGTGGTATGAAAACGCGAGTAAATCGCGCCTTCTGAACAAGGTCTTAGGACCATCAACGATATTTCTCAGCAGTGTACTGACATCGACCTATTTACGTACGTGTTCGTTGACGGAATTCACGGAGTTAGTTATTAAATTCTTTAGTTAGGTACTAATGTTATAATTGCATTACATAGTCGAATTGGGACTGTCTGTAATGTCTATGTAATTTGTGTGTTAATAAATAAATAAATATTTTTGATTATGTAAACTTTGAGCGGCGAGATACTTTAGCCTAATAAAGTGTATAAGTAATATAGTGATTAAGTGTGGCTTATATAAAATACCCACAGTATGTAATAATTATTTAAATAAAGAATATTTAAAAACAAAAACGTCTCTGTTGTGTCGGACGATAAAAGGTCACTATAGGTTATGTTGTTCACGGGCTTGCTTCTCAGACGGAGAGCGCCGATTCGATCCCCGGTATAGGTCTTCCTGATTTCTTATCATCTTACTTTCGGACAATAGGATAGTTTCCTAGGTCAAAGATAAATTATGAAATTCTGATTACGAAATAACGACAGATCTGAAGGTGACAAAACGTTTTCTTTTTTCTATTTAATTTATTTATGAATTTTATAAAAAAAATATGTAATAACAATTGCAATATTTTGTCATGTTAAATAAAAAAGTAACTGATTTGAAAACTACACTATTAGCTGATCAGTCTGGATTGTCTTAACTAAAGTAGGTAAAGTAGTATTATAATGTGTTTTGTGTGATATGTGTGGGTGTCTCAGAGCGTTTTGCGTGTATGAAACGATTTATGAATGTGGAGGAAGCAAGAGAAGTGTGTCAGGATTGAAGCAAATTGAATTCTATAGTCTCTGCTTACCCCCGTGGGAAATAGGCGTGACTTCATGTATGTTGTGTGATATATTCTCGCAGCTTCTTTTCCCCGGCTATACAGGTTGTGAGAAGCTGCAGTAGTTTTAGGCGGATGAGACGTTCGTTATGTAAAAATTGACGATTCAAAGTGTAACTATGTTACCTACTGAATAAAGATATTTTTGAATTTGAATATCCCTATCGGGATTTGCACTTTGGACCTCAGAATCATGAGCCCAGCTCTCAACCACTGGACCATGTAGGCTGTTGTAAGCACAATAAAACCTTTAGTAATGATTGTTATAAACCCAACAAAGACGATAATGAAGTATCTCAAGAAAAAAAAAACATAAAATAAAGTAAACACTATATCGTAAACCTGGCGCGATCAATAACATATCTTACTACAATGTATATAGGAGTTTTTATTAGTTCTAATGAACGTTTGCGTCAAAGAAACCGCGCATTAAGTATTGTAAACGCATAAACGTTGCGATTTTGCCGCCACAATCGGCGGTTATATAGAAAAAAGTACCCAATGTAAATATTTATAGAGTTTATTGCGGATAGACGATTCGGAAAGTTTAAAGCCACGGCTTTAGAGCTTATTGAAGGGTAGGGTTGTCTCGTCTATATCTAGACTAAAAATAATTAAAAAAAAAACGAATATTAAATACCTAAGTAAGTTTATTCCCTTTTATACTGTGATGCAGGTTGGAAGAAGGAGTAACTTTAGGCGGATGAGACGTCCGTTATTTAAAAAAAAAATCGAAAACAACCTCTAAATTAGTTTAAATTAAGGCATGCAATTTACAACTCTGTGTTTGATGCTATTAAGTCTAGAATATACTCCTCTCGAGGGCGGACTTAACCCTCGGGGGAAACTCAAAAAAAATAAAAAAAATATAAGTATGTTACCTAGTGAATAAAGATATTTTTGAATTTGAATTTGGATTTGCTAGACTGGGAAAAAGACGGGAAAAACAGATTGCGTTTAGCTGTTTAACTTCGAAGGCATTTGAAACCGGGAAAAGGTTCGTGTCAGATAGCATTACTCAATACTCACTACTCACGACTAAATCGTACTCAAAAGGCTAGATCGTAATTTTAAATTAAGTATAAATATATATGTACTTCATCACATCACCGTAAGCGTGGCCAATTATTGGTCAGCAAAAATTTAGCTCCAATCGCCATCGACTCGTAAAGAAGATCACATCACTAGTTCAAGAGTCACGCTCTTGTCGGTGTAGCATTCCCCATTCTTGTCTATCAAAGGCCAATTCTTTCACTTCCTTATAAGACACGACGTTCGCCTTCCCTTTAATATGTTCCATGTAAGCTCTTCTTGGTCTTCCCCTTCGTCTCTTTCCCTCCTTCTATGATGATTTTAATAAATTTGTCGTGTGTTATGTCCAGTAATTTTGCCTCTTTTGTCCTCAAGAACTCTCAATAACTATAGAATTGTATTTGCCTCGATTTTGACACACTTCTCTGGTACTTCATAGTATGACAAAATAAAAAATCATGATCATATGGTTCCAAATTTAAATTGAAAAAGAAATTCAAATCACATTACAATATAAATATCCCAACATGAAGAGGTAACTACATACCTATACATGTGGTCTTCTAAAAAACATAATAAAATTTCAAAAAATGAACTGTGACCGACCGTGTAGCGAACTTTAAACCAAAACTTGTATCTAGAACGTGCGTAAAGAATTTCTTAGAAACAATCAAGCGGGGCTCGCCTCAGTTTGCTATTAAAAAATAGTTGCCTGCTCTATAAAAGTAATTAACTTCAGCCCCAGATAATTGATGAAGCCCAAAGATTACTCCCTCCACATACAACCTTCGTGCTCATCCAAAAACACCTCTATTACTACTCGTCAAAGTTTCGTTTTTCAACTAAGTGTGTTTCGTTGAATAATAAAACTATGACTTGAGAAAATAGGCCTCGTGAAGCGAGGATTTTATGGCGGGACAATTTTGACTTCTCTTTTATGCGTTTAAATAAATATCGAGCATCATAATTGCTATTGCGTTCAATGCGTTAAATGTTCGCGTAATTTTATTTTCTTAACTATTGTTTTTGTTATTATAAATGCCCTTGGGGTTAAATAAGTGTTCATTTACGTTAATATTATTTTTAATAAGTACTTATTCTTATTACTTTTGTTTTCTTGTCTTTATTCTGTATTATACACTTACCAGATGCTTTTTATGACATAAACTATTGACTCACACCTTTATTGGTAAGGACTTCAGGAGGCGGTTTAAAATAATCGGCTTTATTAATATTATGATTACAATATAATAGTTGATTATTACAGTAGTGAATCTATAAATATAAGTTTTGTAGGACCCAATAATATACTTCAAACCATAATAACAACAAACATAATGTTCTTTTAATTTTTTTTTATATTTATTTATTTATTTATTATGAACAACTTACAAGCTACACTCTGCACATGCAAAGTTACAGACAATAAAAAAAAGATTAAGAGCTAGCTCAATTATATTATAAGTATATAAAATGGAACACATTTAAATTCATAATTTATTGTTAAAATTACCTATACCTTCTTATTTATTCTTTTCTGTTTCAATTTGTGCTCTATACCACCGCCAGTTGATATAGGAGAATGTGCCCAGCAGTGGCACGTATATGAACTGTTTATGTATGTATGTTGTTAATTTGTTGAAAAGTGACCGTATTCTAATGCCCAAAGCGCGTTCCAATAGCCTGTCTTACCTCCATCTCGCAACCGTGTAGTCTTTGTGTAGGCCCTTCGCCTCGCTATTATTATAACATCGTCAAGTCTGTAGCCCATTTTTGTATCGCCGGGACGGAACTGATGGTGTTTTGACTGTATATGCACCTCGCATGAGGTTTTAAAACGCTGCAGAGCATGGAATGATCATCTATTTTCTATGTCTCGCTTTGAACCGCTATTATTCTTTTACCTACTTAATTACGCGCATTTGTCATCATTATAGGGCTGTGGTTCGGTTGTGTGTGAAAGGTAGCTATAATTTACTTATTAACGGCCACGATCCGGAGGTCGGGGGTTCGAGTCCCGATGTAGAAATATCACAAATATTACTTTGTGATCCCTAGTTTGGTTAGGACATTACAGGCTGATCACCTGATTGTCGGAAAGGGAATTGATCCGTGCTTCGGAAGGCACGTTAAGCCGTTAGTCCCGGTTACTATTTACAGATGTAAGTGAGTAGTCGTTACATGAGTCATGCCAGGGCCTACGACTAATAACTTCTAATAACCTGTAGGTAAATAAAAATGTCGCCATAAAAAATATTGCATGAGTTTTTCCAACTCGTTATAACCTGGGAGTCGCCAAATCTAGATTGAATAAGCATTTTGCTAGGTAAGCGTGATCCACCTTAGACCACATGGTCACTTACCATCAAGTGAGATTCTGGTCAAACGCGAGCCTAAAATAAAAAAAAATCAAAGTTCGATGAGGCGTAGGTACTTAGTTCATCTTTCGATGTATGTACCTCTGGCGACCCCAGTTAGGATATACGAGTGAGCTAAGTGAGATAAGTCAAAGAAAAACCCAGCCCTTAGAAAACTCAAATAGAGACATTACTAGGAAATGTTTTAATAAAAAGCGCATGAATGCTGATTGAATAAATGGATAATGACTAACTATGGCAATGGCCTAAAGAGGGGGAATTCATACACGATTATATTTTTTACCTTTAAGGTATTTTTTGTATTGTTCAAGTTTGCGTTTGCGTGTGTTCACACAGAAATGTTGAATAATAAATATTCCTTTCTCTCTTTCACATCC